>NC_047520.1:5044667-5052167 GCF_902827115.2 Pseudochaenichthys georgianus
AACATGTAGAAAGTACAGGTATTTGAGTTCAACATGTAAGAAGTAGAAAGTACAGGTATTTGTGTTCAACATGTAAGAAGTAGAAAGTACAGGTATTTGAGTTCAACATGTAAGAAGTAGAAAGTACAGGTATTTGGGTTCAACATGTAAGAAGTAGAAAGTACAGGTATTTGTGTTCAACATGTAAGAAGTAGAAAGTACAGGTATTTGGGTTCAACATGTAAGAAGTAGAAAGTACAGGTATTTGGGTTCAACATGTAAGAAGTAGAAAGTACAGGTATTTGAGTTCAACATGTAGAGAAGTAGAAAGTACAGGTATTTGAGTTCAACATGTAAGAAGTAGAAAGTACAGGTATTTATGTTCAACATGTGAGAAGTAGAAAGTACAGGTATTTGGGTTCAACATGTAAGAAGTAGAAAGTACAGGTATTTGAGTTCAACATGTAAGAAGTAGAAAGTACAGGTATTTGTAGTTCAACATGTAAGAAGTAGAAAGTACAGGTATTTGTGTTCAACATGTGAGAAGTAGAAAGTACAGGTATTTGTGTTCAACATGTAAGAAGTAGAAAGTACAGGTATTTGTGTTCAACATGTGAGAAGTAGAAAGTACAGGTATTTGTGTTCAACATGTAAGAAGTAGAAAGTACAGGTATTTGAGTTCAACATGTAAGAAGTAGAAAGTACAGGTATTTGAGTTCAACATGTAAGAAGTAGAAAGTACAGGTATTTGTGTTCAACATGTAAGAAGTAGAAAGTACAGGTATTTGTGTTCAACATGTAAGAAGTAGAAAGTACAGGTATTTGTGTTCAACATGTAAGAAGTAGAAAGTACAGGTATTTGTGTTCAACATGTAAGAAGTAGAAAGTACAGGTATTTGTGTTCAACATGTAAGAAGTAGAAAGTACAGGTATTTGTGTTCAACATGTAAGAAGTAGAAAGTACAGGTATTTGTGTTCAACATGTAAGAAGTAGAAAGTACAGGTATTTGAGTTCAACATGTAAGAAGTAGAAAGTACAGGTATTTGAGTTCAACATGTAAGAAGTAGAAAGTACAGGTATTTGTGTTCAACATGTAAGAAGTAGAAAGTACAGGTATTTGTGTTCAACATGTAAGAAGTAGAAAGTACAGGTATTTGAGTTCAACATGTAAGAAGTAGAAAGTACAGGTATTTGTGTTCAACATGTAAGAAGTAGAAAGTACAGGTATTTGAGTTCAACATGTAAGAAGTAGAAAGTACAGGTATTTGAGTTCAACATGTAAGAAGTAGAAAGTACAGGTATTTGTGTTCAACATGTAAGAAGTAGAAAGTACAGGTATTTGAGTTCAACATGTAAGAAGTAGAAAGTACAGGTATTTGTGTTCAACATGTAAGAAGTAGAAAGTACAGGTATTTGGGTTCAACATGTAAGAAGTAGAAAGTACAGGTATTTGAGTTCAACATGTAAGAAGTAGAAAGTACAGGTATTTGAGTTCAACATGTAAGAAGTAGAAAGTACAGGTATTTGTGTTCAACATGTAAGAAGTAGAAAGTACAGGTATTTGGGTTCAAAATGTAAGAAGTAGAAAGTACAGGTATTTGAGTTCAACATGTAAGAAGTAGAAAGTACAGGTATTTGTGTTCAACATGTAAGAAGTAGAAAGTACAGGTATTTGAGTTCAACATGTAAGAAGTAGAAAGTACAGGTATTTGGGTTCAACATGTGAGAAGTAGAAAGTACAGGTATTTGAGTTCAACATGTAAGAAGTAGAAAGTACAGGTATTTGAGTTCAACATGTAAGAAGTAGAAAGTACAGGTATTTGAGTTCAACATCTAAGAAGTAGAAAGTACAGGTATTTGTGTTCAACATGTAAGAAGTAGAAAGTACAGGTATTTGAGTTCAACATGTAAGAAGTAGAAAGTAAAGGTATTTGGGTTCAGCATGTAAGAAGTAGAAAGTACAGGTATTTGTGTTCAACATGTGAGAAGTAGAAAGTACAGGTATTTGTGTTCAACATGTGAGAAGTAGAAAGTACAGGTATTTGTGTTCAACATGTGAGAAGTAGAAAGTACAGGTATTTGTGTTCAACATGTGAGAAGTAGAAAGTACAGGTATTTGTGTTCAACATGTAAGAAGTAGAAAGTACAGGTATTTGTGTTCAACATGTAAGAAGTAGAAAGTACAGGTATTTGTGTTCAACATGTGAGAAGTAGAAAGTACAGGTATTTGAGTTCAACATGTGAGAAGTAGAAAGTACAGGTATTTGTGTTCAACATGTGAGAAGTAGAAAGTACAGGTATTTGTGTTCAACATGTGAGAAGTAGAAAGTACAGGTATTTGTGTTCAACATGTAAGAAGTAGAAAGTACAGGTGTTTGTGTTCAACATGTAAGAAGTAGAAAGTACAGGTATTTGTGTTCAACATGTAAGAAGTAGAAAGTACAGGTATTTGGGTTCAACATGTAAGAAGTAGAAAGTACAGGTATTTGAGTTCAACATGTAAGAAGTAGAAAGTACAGGTATTTGGGTTCAACATGTAAGAAGTAGAAAGTACAGGTATTTGAGTTCAACATGTAAGAAGTAGAAAGTACAGGTATTTGAGTTCAACATGTAAGAAGTAGAAAGTACAGGTATTTGAGTTCAACATGTAAGAAGTAGAAAGTACAGGTATTTGAGTTCAACATGTAAGAAGTAGAAAGTACAGGTATTTGAGTTCAACATGTAAGAAGTAGAAAGTACAGGTATTTGTGTTCAACATGTAAGAAGTAGAAAGTACAGGTATTTGAGTTCAACATGTAAGAAGTAGAAAGTAAAGGTATTTGAGTTCAACATGTAAGAAGTAGAAAGTACAGGTATTTGAGTTCAACATGTAAGAAGTAGAAAGTACAGGTATTTGAGTTCAACATGTAAGAAGTAGAAAGTACAGGTATTTATGTTCAAAATGTAAGAAGTAGAAAGTACAGGTATTTGTGTTCAACATGTAAGAAGTAGAAAGTACAGGTATTTGGGTTCAACATGTGAGAAGTAGAAAGTACAGGTATTTATGTTCAAAATGTAAGAAGTAGAAAGTACAGGTATTTGTGTTCAACATGTAAGAAGTAGAAAGTACAGGTATTTGGGTTCAACATGTGAGAAGTAGAAAGTACAGGTATTTGTGTTCAACATGTAAGAAGTAGAAAGTACAGGTATTTGGGTTCAACATGTAACAAGTAGAAAGTACAGGTATTTGTGTTCAACATGTAAGAAGTAAAAGTAAAAAGTCATCAAAAGTGGAGTAAAGTACTGATACCAGAAAAATGTACTTAAGTACAGTAACAAAGTATTTGTACTCCACTACTTCCCACCTCTGCACAACGCAGATACCGCCAATCGACACCGGTTACACAAGTTTGACTAAGATGAAGGAGAGAGAGAGACTTACTATCCAGACCCGCGTCATGGAAGGTGAGGATGGCGGGCCTACGGGTGGTCCGTGTGCCGTGGAGGGTCACGTGCAGAACACCGTGCGGGGTCTCGATGCTGTGCTCCTGCAGAGAGCAAGAGAAAAGAAATAACAAGCATGAAGTGTTATATTGACATTGCTGAAGTGAGCTGACAGCTATGTTCTAGTAGTTCATCAAATATACAGTATCTCCCCCAAGGTTTTTATTCCGTGTTCCTTTTCATTCCAAAATAACCTCTCGAGACCCTTGGATGGACAACAAAGAGACACACACCACTACAAAGAGACTTATATTGACCATGAAAAAGGGTAGAACAACCACAAACATACAAATAATGACTACCAAGAAACGGAAAAACTATTACAAAAGGAACCTAGGCCACTACAATAAGACTAAAACAACAAAGAAGACACATAAATGCAACAAATGATCTGAAACAATAAAGAGACACAACTTGACTCTATTTTTTGTTTTCCTACAATAAAGAAAACAGTCTTACCTGTCCTTGGTCCAGGAGTATCCTAGCAGCCAGTTCAACATCCTGTGAGAAAATATAGAAATGAAGTCTTGTTAGAACAAGGTGTGAATGTGTGAAATGGGACTAAAGATGTCACTTTTGTCTTGTTTGTGTAGCAGAGGAAAAGAAACCTATAAAATGTAGGTTCTTCAACACTTAATCATTTTTTGATAATCAACCAACAATTGAGTCGAAAGAAATGTCATATATTGTGTTTTTTTATCCGACCAACAAGCCAATGAAAATCAGTTTATTTCCATAGAAGAGAACGAAAAGTAGCAACTCCTTACATTTATGAACCAAAACACATCAGATGTTTGGTGTTTTTACTTAGGGCTTCTTAAAGGACTCAATGTAACACCTTTGTTCATTTCATTCATAAAAGTCTTGATAAATTGTTGGAATTGTAATCAGAATAACTTCACGTCAGAATCTGAGGGGCATAACAATGGATTTTTCCTTCTTTTCTTCTTCTTTCTTTGTCTTTTTACGGAGTATAAATAGAAGCCAAAAGCATATTTGAGAGAAAATTCCAACGTATTGTTCCTTCAAAGTACTTTTATGTTAAAAGACGCCGTGCTCGCTCAGTAATTAACACCCACACAGACGAAAGGGCGGGGTTAGACTCCAGAGAAAGCTCGGAGCAGGTGGTTGTGGGATACCGAGGATTATTAGTAGGACGTCTGTCAGTGGGAGGCTTCCCGTTCATTTGCAACCGTGGATCCATTTACCCAGCTATTAGATTACAAGCATCCCAAGATCCTCTGAAATGAGCAGTCTGGAGAGTTGAAGTAGAGGTGAGCGTTTGCATATGGCTGCTTTATAAAAGGTCGTTAGTTTAATCAATATGAAGCGTGTTCGGGATCATAGGGTTTAGCGTGTGGCAGAGGCGGGATGTCACTGGCGGGTCGGATAATCACCCGTCACATCCCCATGGGTCATATCCTAGTCGATGATGCAGGAAAGAGAGATGAGTCTATAACTTATATCTGTTCTTTTCTATTATTTATATATTTACATTCTCACATTTTACAAAGAAGGCACTATAAGGGAATAGGTTACCATTTTTAACTAATAGATATCAACGTGAAATGTCCCAAGTTGTTTACTTACATTAAGACAACAAATGTTTGTATTATGAGTTTTCTGAAATTGTACTTTTAAAATGTGACAATGAGGAATTATCTCATTGAAATTTAGCTCATTTGTCCACATTTCCATTAAGACAAATATTTACTTTTATTGTAAGATTTGTGAAAGTCTATGTCAAATATGCCAAAAACGCAATATCTAACTCAAAAAAGTCCTCAAGGAATATTCTCAATTCTTACTGCTCTCTAAGGAAAATACTGAACTTTTATTGTTTTAAATATTGACTCAGGATCCAAACGTAGATACATTGGAAATTATTACATTACATTTCAGTCAGCTGACATTTCCAAATTAAACCATGAAAAAAAGAAACTTAAAACAGCAATAATCCATTAGCCACGTTAGCTTTCCATTAGCTTAACCATTATAAGTGCTACTTTGTTTTATTGAGATGCCAAGAAACTATGTCTTGCTTTTCATGGGATTGTAGACAATAAGAACATTATAGTTATTTAGTATTGTTATAATAGTGACAGAAGTCCCTACCTTCCCGACATGAATGGACATTTCTTGTTACTAATATCACTAAACCTCTATTTGCTCACTCCCTGGGTTCAAATTGAGATTATTTGTCTCTTTGTGAGTGTTGTTTTTGTTTTAGTGTTGTATTTCCCTGTTCTTCCCAGCAGGAGTCAGCAGTGAGAGCCCTCTGCTCTCGACAAATATCAGCAGAGGAGCTGTTCTCTCCCCTTCAGGGGCTTTGCCGTCAACCCGGCAGCTCTGAGCGAGCGCTGCAGCTGCGCTCAACACACACACTCGGTCACGGTATTTCCACCACATTGTGTCACAAGCAGTGGCGTAGCTGTGGGTGGGCCCGGGTGGGCCTGGGCCCACCCACATGCACGTCTGGCCCACCCACAGCCAATCAGCGCTTCATAGCGCAGAGCCGGGAAGCCCAGAAGAAAGTGCCACAAACTGCAGTTCATCTAGTGGCCGACAGGGGATGGATGCAAAAAGGAGCAATTCCCATAGACCCCCATGTTAAAATGCCCAACTTTACAGCAGAAATAAACATGTTTTTAGCCTGGATCCAATAAAACTTATTCTGGATATAGTTAGATTCCACCTTCATGACAATGGAATAGGGAGTGCATTTTTTTACCGTGAGTTTTTTATAGTAAGTAATGTGACTTTTGCCGTGAGTGAATGAAAGTATTATTTCTTCTTGAGGTCTGCAGTTTAGCGTGTACACATTTGCTGAATATGAAAACACTCAGTGTGTGCCCACTGTGCGACTGTCAAGGATAAACAACCTGTGGCCCCCGATATTACATTACATTACATTGCATTTAGCTGACGCTTTTATCCAAAGCGACTTACAATAAGTACATTCGACCAGGAAGACACAACCTTGAGGAAAACAGAATCATATAAGAACATCAGGTTTCAAAGAGCCAATCGTTTCAAGTGCTGCTCAACTGGCTAAGCCAGTCCTTTATTAGTATATAAGTGCTCTGTTAGCAGTTCTTTGTTAGTCATTCTATCGCTCGAAGTGGAGTCGAAAGAGATGAGTTTTCAGTCTGCGCCGGAAGGTGTGTAAGCTTTCTGCGGTCCTGATTTCAATGGGGAGCTCATTCCACCATTTTGGAGCCAGGATAGCAAACCCACGTGTTTTTGCTGATGGGAACTTGGGTCCCCCTCGCAGCGAGGGTGCAGCGAGTCGTTTGGTTGATGCAGAGCGTAGTGCACGTGCTGGGGTGTACGGTTTAACCATGTCCTGGATGTAGGAAGGGCCAGATCCATTCGCAGCATGGTACGCAAGTACCAGTGTCTTGAAGTGGATTCTAGCAGTTACCGGAAGCCAGTGGAGGGAGCGGAGGAGCGGCGTGGTGTGGGAAAATTTTGGAAGGTTGAAGACCAGACGAGCCGCTGCATTCTGGATGAGCTGCAGAGGTCGGATGGCACATGCAGGTAGACCAGCCAGGAGGGAGTTGCAGTAGTCTAGGCGTGAGGTGACGAGAGCCTGGACCAGAACCTGCGTCGATTTCTGGGTCAGCTGTGGGCGTATCTTCCTGATGTTGAAAAGCGTGTATCTGCAGCAGCGGGTTGTAGCAGCGATGTTTGCAGTAAACGACAGGTTGTTATCTAGGATAACACCCAGATTCCTTGCAGTCTGAGTCGGGGAAACAACAGAGGGGCCGATGTTGATAGTTAGGTCAAGAGAGGGACAATCTTTTCCCGGAAGGAAAAGCACTTCAGTTTTGTCAAGGTTGAGCTTGAGATGATGAGCGGACATCCACTGAGAGATGTCAGCTAAACAAGCAGAGATGCGTGCGACGACCTGGGTCTCTGAGCGGGGAAAGGACAGGATTAATTGGGTGTCGTCAGCGTAGCAGTGGTATGAAAAACCATGCGGGCTAATGACAGATCCGAGCGAGTTTGTGTACAGGGAGAAGAGGAGAGGACCA
>NC_047520.1:5057167-5152389 GCF_902827115.2 Pseudochaenichthys georgianus
CTCCGGTCAGATGGGTATGGAATATTAATAGTTTCATGAATGACACTTCAGATATAGCACTGTTGCTACATATATAGCATTTTCGGACCCGAGCTCGGGTCTGTGGGGCTTAAGAGTTAAAGGACTTACAAAAAAAATAAGGAATATAACTTTTTTCTTTTGCTAAATCTTTGTTGTTGCTCTGTTTACACTATTGATGTCAGTTAGATTAAATATTATTATATATTAGATTAACTATTAACTATTAACCTACGCTTCATAACCCTCAGGTGTGCAGAAAATACAGGTTATGAACTTGCTATTAAACATTTTAAAAATATTAAAAGTATTGGCTATCTTATAGGTATTGGCCATGGGAAGCAGGTATCTGTAGCGGCTAAACAATATAATACACGTTGTACATCCTTGGTCATAGCAGTATTTTTAGTTTTCCATAGCAGTCTTAGACATGTATTAGTACTTCACATATTCTTGATACACTAAACACAAATGGATGGATTCAAAAGTTAAGTAAAAGCTTAGATTATTGTGTAAGTAGATGAGCACAGGTTGTGCCTGTTTGACGACTTCATGACCAATCTGACATGTAAAGCTGAAATGTAGGCCCTCCTGACATCACTCGTTGTGTGAGTTCAATCCATGCTACTCATAAACCGATGACTGTATACCATCTGCAGATTTGTCACCGTACGTCCGGCGTGTTGGTGTGTGTTTACGTGCATGTGTGCACTCTTTCGAAAATGCACTGCTTCCCCGGGGGTTCTGTGTCTCTCGGGCTCTCGGAGGGAAATGACGAGTCAACAATGCAACCCCCACAAAGACAAATATCTGTCAGTGTCTTTATAGCAATATTTCGAAAGCGGCTGTCACTGCTGTAGAGAAATTAAGACTTGTACAAGTTGTTGTTGGTTTCTGGATGAGGGATTAATGAAAAAGAACATCTGCATTCTCTAATCTTTGCAAATAAGCTTTTCAAATAAGCAAGCTTTTAGATTGGTTTTAGTCAAATTGACCTTTCCGCCAAACTAACAGTAATAGTTTAAGCTCAAAACAAAAATGGACACAAAAGTAATGGACAAATTACACCAGAACGTATATTTAGGCCAACATCGACCAAATATCATCAAAGTGTTGAAGCTAGTTATTATAAGTTAAGCTATTATTAATCCATTGAAAGGAGCATAGATACAGCTCAAGGTGTACAAAAGTCATTACTTGATCATATATTCTATCTACTGCCTATTTTTCTTACAGTATATCCACTTCTCGGGGGTTCGTACAAACATGTAGTGGCCAATCTGCCATCTCACTATACCACCACGGCCTGCTTTCAGTATGTTATCTCCCGCCACCTGCCCATTTCACCCCCTCGGCATTCAGCTGTCCGTGATTGGTTCTTTAAATATCACACGTTCATATTTATCAGATGAATGTTAAGTGAGCCTGAGGGGAAGTCTGGGTCCAGCTTTGCTTGCTTGTTATGAACTCTCGAAGATTCAACAAGTGATTGCCTGGAAAAATATCATAAAAATCCCATCACATGCCAAGATGGTGTTACTTGCGTTGATTGAGAGGGTTTGTAGGTGACGTGTGAAAAAGCCAAAAGCAATCTATATTGAAATAGCTGAAGCTGAAATGTGTTCTCCGCTGATTGGCTCTGTAATTGGTCGCCAGAGGAAGCATATCAAATGGCTATTCAGTGTCTCTCTGTGTCACAGACCATCCCCACTATTTTGCATAGTTACTGGCATGTCCTGAAATGACTGCAGCGTTTATTTGTTTATATGCTCCTCTGTGTATATTAATAGATATCTGGTGTGACGCTGTGTGGATGCTTGGGAAGGGAAAGGTATGCTGCAACAGGATCTCTGCATCGTTTATATCGACAGGATGACATTATTTTACGAGGGACCCTCCGCTCTAAAGGGAAAATAAACAATGTCCACAGACAGTTAACATTTTGTAGTATCATAATGTCAAAGCAGAAAGACATTCAACTTGTTCTTGTTCTTACGTGGAACCAGTGTATATTCAGTGATTTCGCTGAATAAATGTGATGTTTTTATAATAGAAATGTGTAAGGAAAGAAGTTGACTTATTATGTCTAATCACTTGACGAATAGAAGTCCAAGTATTGCTCTTCCAGCTCTGTTTTTGGTCTCCACCATCAAAAGGTTAATGTATTATTATTCACTTCCCTTTTCTTATGTTTCTTATTCAACTATTAAACTGCTTAATGCTCCAATAAGCTTGCTGCTAGCTTGTCGCAAACCTTGTCCGTCTGCTATTTAGCTTTAGGTCAGTAACATACAATGTATAACATCCTTTTTATGAATTAATTAAACTAATTATTGCATTAATAAGGTAAATAAAACATTTAGCGCAAGCTCTTATCGGGTGAAATCAACTCTGTGGTCTTTACCAAAGCATCGTGGGAACAGTTTACGATCATTTATTTAGTTCTTTGGACATAAAGACCACTAATTATTGGTTAAGTGCAACTGATATGAGCTGCTATATTATCTGCAGACAGACAATGCTGTAAAAAGGCCGACATGACAAAGACGGCACATTCAGCAGCATAAAAAGAGGTCTCACGCAACACACCCATTATCCTTAATCTACTTCCTCTACCCTCCACTTACTGTTTCGTCCATCACCACCCATCTTTCTTTATCTCTGCCTCTCTGTGAGTCAGAGTGTTTTAGAGCGTGTAATAACTGCTAAACTGAACAGGAGGCAGCGTCTGTCGCCTGGGAAAGACAGACAGAGATGGAGAGAATAAGGCAGATTTATATGGAGAGCAAGAAGGGATGAAGACGGAAAAAAGGCCAAAGAATGTGTTGCTGGCTGAGAACGGAAAAAAACGACTTATATGCGTCTACTTCCACATATCAGCTGTCAAAGAACAGTTGTTGCACTCATCGGTTTGCAGAGAACAGGTTCCACGTGTCGGATATCAGGCAGGTTCCACGTGTCGGATAATTGCTCCAGCTAAATAAACCAAAGCTTATTTTTATGCGCATTCATTATCACGCAGAGAAAAGGCATTTCGCTCGCTGTTCGCAGGCGGTGTCATTCCAACATGTCACATCTGTTTTCGTCAAATCCTTCCTGTCATTCCTCCTCCCTAACCCCCCTTTATCCCGTTGACTACATCACTTTGTCCTTTGACTCGAGCTGGTGTTTTGGTACAGATATACGAAGAATATGTAGGTTGTTTCTGTGTTTAAGGTCATGTCTTTCCCTGTACTACACCAGGAGTTTATAAACTGATGCTTATGGCATTGTGATGGTTAATAAAACATGTATTTATGCTTAATAGATCAGTTACAGACTGCTAATGAGGAAAGAAAACAAAGCAAAAAACTACACTGTTATATTTATGAAACCAACACTTTGTGGCCAGATAATTTGGCTTTAAATTAAGTTAGTTAAAAGAGTAATGACTTTTGGTTTTGCAAGGCACACAAACAGCTGGTGAAAGTCCAATGTTGGACCCAGCAAAAAGAGACACGTTTAGTGGATTTGCACTAGTACCTTCCAGGAAATATCCACAGCCTCCTTCTCTGAGTCCAACCCTGACCAAAGCTCTTGTTTTCTCCTAAAAACAACCTTATTTGGGTAATTTCAAAAGTGTAGCTTCCTCACAGCATTGTAGGGGGTGACTAATACCTCATTCACACCAACGGTGTTTCAGGGCCGGTTCGGAGCTGGAGCTTGAAAAGCACCAGGTTTTCCTGTTCACACCGCAGCGGAACAGCCTCTTAGCTCCGGAATCCGGTTCGTTTCAAGCACCAAAGAATTGTCCGGCCAGAGCAAAAGCACCGCATACGTCACGCTTACGTCGAGGCGGGGGCAGAGACAGATCAACTCCTGAACAACAACAAGAAGCCCGCGTTTTATCCAGCTTGTACACAACGATGGAGAAACGTAACAAGCAGCAGTGGTCCACTGAAGAGACCAGCTACCTGGGAATCTGGTCTTCCGAAGAGGTACAGAGGAAGCTGGAGCACAATCGGCCATTGTTGTGGTTGGTGGTGTCAGCTGTGAGGGGTTTCCGCGGTTTGGCTTTATGAAGCAGGCACGCAAACGGTTACGTCATGACGCAAACGATGACGCAATGACGCAGCACCAGTCGGACTCTGGGCGGTGTGAAAAGAGCCGGAGCTAACCCGAAGAAGCGGTTCTGAACCTGAAAAGCTCTAGCACGGAGCTTGTGAATGAGGTATAATACATGTTTTTGTCTTACCGTAGCCGTGCACTGCTACAGAGATCCTTCTGTACTGCAGACCTGTGTGCGCAGGTGATACGAGATACAACCTCCAGTTCACACTGTAGCTGCAGTCGACACCCTCACGTAACCCAGAACAGCTCCATGTCTTGCTAAAAGAAACTCCAGAAGGCCAAACTCCTCAAAGCTGATATGATCATCATCATAAAAGTGTTTCTTTACGTGAAATGGTGCTGCACTCTTAGAGCAACAAGCATCTCCAATATGTGCCAGCGGATGTCAGAGCTTGTATTCCTGCCATCAGACAGAGCCATTCATTGCAGTCTTTTATCAAGACTTTGGATCGGAAAATTGCACGAAAACTCAAGTTGTGCATGTATTTCTTTCTATAATCAACTCGCTTGTACGTAGAGTTGATATATGAAGCTTTACATTCTCTTTAATTCTCTCCAACTATTCCTCTTTACTTAAAGCTATTTCTCACAGCTCTGCACTCATCCCCGTCTCCGTCCATCCGTCATTTGTCACGCCGCTGAATTTTCATTCCCTTTCTCCATTTCAGTCATTCTCTGTCTCACTGCTGGTCTTTGTCCCATTCCTAGCCATCCTCTTTCTGTCCCTTCAGCTTTCTTTTTGTTTCGGCCCAACAGCGAGTGAAAAGGGAAAAAGGGGCAGAACAGTACTCTTTTATTTTCCCTCTGCTGCCACCAGTGTGTGAAGCCCAGACACCGAGAGACACAGCCAGACACATCAACAGTGAGCTAAAGTAGGGCACTGAGCAATAAGGTCACCTATATTCAGAGTGCAGGCTGAAAGGTTAAAGCCATGGCATTCGTATGTCACAGTATGTACGGTGTGTGGTGTCGAGAAGCAAACCGTGAGAGGGTGGTGGCCCTGACATCATTTATTTCAGCGGGCTACAGTGTAGATGTCCTCTCCTGGGTTTACTATCTGACCCAGGATGGCGATAATATCTTTCATCAGCTCTCAGGAGTGTTGTTTTGATGACATGCAGGGTCATATAGTGTTTTTGTTTTGGCCACATCCTTCTGTCTGAATGTATCCCACCGAATCTCCCTTGTATGATAGAGTGGTTCAGGAAGGAGTCCTTAAACCTGGATGATTTAGCACTTTTAGTTCTCTTCGGTCCCAAAGTCAAAGGGGTTTGTTGCCTGAAATAAGGTCAGAGGTTAACACACAAAATAAGTGACTTTCACATTTTGTTCTACATCATACAAATACATCAGCAAACACCCCACTTGTGACGGTACGTCCACACAGCAGCTTCAGAAGCAACTTCCACCGCTTCCAACGCTTCTCTGCCCATTAACTTTGAATGGGGATGACGTCACTTTGCCTCGCTTTTCCCCGAACTGCATTGTGGGGGAGCGAAGCGAAGATTTCCAGGATGTCCAGGATTCCAAAGTTGAGCAATGTTCAACTTTTGAAGCTGACAGTAGAAGCGCTAGCCAATCAAACCGCGTGTAAGCAGGGGGAACCAGACCGCAGTTCATTTCCTCATATTCCAAACGAGAAATTACGGTAGCAAATCACCCGGTTCTTTACGACCAGAACTATTAACGGGATACAAACCGGAGGAACCGGGCATGGAGGGAGGCGGCAGAGACAGTGGGGGAAACTGGTAGGTTTCCGCCTGTTTGGGGAGTTTATATATATATATATATATTGCTCGCATAAAATCCCCGGGGTTTTTTGCTTTGTATGTCGGGAGCGGGACATTCATGTGATTGGTTGTTGGTCGCATTGCTCGCAAAAAATCCCCAAGCTGTCAGACACGCCCAGCTCCAAGATTTTCAAGATTTTTGAAAAGCTGCTGTGTGGACGTACCGTGAGTGTCCTAAGCTTCTATGTGTCATAAAAACAAGTGTCTAAATGAGACTACATATCATCACATCAAACATTAGCCGCCTTTAGCTTGGTGGTGACGTGAAGTTGTGTGTCCGTCATGTAGCTCGTTTATAGCCAAACATTAGCTATTTACTTCTGGAGATTGCTTTACGCTTCGAATCTCATAAAGTGGTGTTATTATGTTGAGATTATCAAACCAACGTGTGAGTGTCCTAAAACGTGTGTTTGCCGGACAACTTATTTTCGGCAATATTCTGAAATCCAATTTAAATTGCATTTCTCTTAGTCAAGAAAGCCGTTGCAATGCTAACTTACAAAAACATATTTAAGCAATAGCTCACAACAGGCCGTGGTATATGCTCATTATATCACAGCTAAGGGGCGTGGTTCGGCCCGACGCGAAGCGAACTGCAGGCAGTTTGCTTTTCAGCCCAACGGTATACTGTTTTTCTCAGACGCGGAGGGATACTGACTTGTTGTGAAAAGTAACTTACAATTCTACCCGTGGTATACGCTCAGTATATCACGGCTAAGAACCAATCAGATTGCTTGATTTGACTTGTCCGTTTTATATCAGATAATATAGCAGCTCATATCAGTGCACCAGTCTATACTCTGAAATGTTTAATAAAATAAAAAGTAAAGAATCTTGAGTAAAAAACACAATAAAGTTTGATCCAGACTAAAGTCACTGGAGATGTAATGGTTCACTCGAGTGTAGTGATACACACAAGCATGCAATTGTAAATGTATCACCCTGTCAGTGTCAACACACACACACACACACTGGAGAGGTCCAGGTGTTGCCATGAACGCTCTCAGGACTGAATCTGTGTTCTGTACGGGAGTAAATCTTGTTAGTCTGCAGAGCTGTCACACCTGGGTGCCGCCGTGAGGTCGGCATGCAGTCTGCGGAGGATGGGTGTATCCTTTGTTGAGGGTCTACACATACAAAGGAACAGGTGTTACAGCGAGGCCCTCTTTACTGCATTTTCACTGCTGCACCTGCTCAATTTCAATATCTGTATGTAACTGCTAGAGGCAGAAGAGGAAGTCATCCTTTATGAAGCCCTCGGCAAATGTAATTGCTAGCACCATGTCTGCAGTGGTTTACATTTCCCATTATTTATCTACCGTTGCTTTAATTGTTGCATTTCCGTTTCTTATTCAATCGATGCCGCAATACCCTCATTTCCACAAGATCGATGAAGACTCATGTTAATGCTTAAAGTGGTCATGTTTCAGAGCGATGCTGTGTGCCACAGGCTTTTCTACTTGCTGAAGTGTTTTGGAAGCAGATTGAATGTGTGGTTTGATATGCCAACACGACACAAACCTCACTTTGTCTCTCAGGGAATAGTGGCTTGTCAAAGATGAAATCAACAAGTGCTACTGTGCATTTCTGAGTACATCCACACTCCTGCAGTCGGTTTGAACATCAGGCCTTTTGCTAGGTATGCTGGACAGTCCGAGAGAGAGAGAGAGAAATGAGCCTGAAAAGAAAGGAGGCACAACGTCAGCATCCATGGAGACCCAGAGTGGAGCCAAAGCTCCCCTCGTCTTCTCTCTGAGCCAGGCATTTCACCCCCCCCCCCTCATCTTTAATCTCCTCTGCCGCTTCCCACGGCGATGGATGGACACACGTGGATCACCTTGGCTCTCCGAAAAAGCCACAGAAATGAAATAGCATCTCAGTAAAGCCAGTTTTGTCTTTGTCAGTCTCTCAGCAGATGACTGTGGCCTCTTGTCTCCTGAAACCCTCTGTCCCCATCGCTCAGAGGCTCAGCTCTTTTCATTGTCAGACCGCCTATTATACCCTCCATCGTGATATCACCTCTGCTCAGACATCCAGTCTCTCGGTCTGCCTCGAAAAAGTGAGATTTTATCTTTGACAAACGGTTATTCTCTGAAAGAGCAAGTGATTCACTGCGTCCTCAGGGATATCATTATGACTGGAGCAGTATTAGATCCATCCTTTTTACATTAGTTTTCAATATTAATTCATCATCTAAGTCAGTGGTTCTCAAACTTTTTCAGTCGGGCCCCCCTTGGGTAATTGGAAATATATGGTAGGATTAATTGTTGTAAAAACATTACATTTTCTCTACTAATATTAATAAGATACAAAGATCCAACTATCATTTTATATTGTATTGTTGATTACACATGAACAAAAGTGCTTGGAATAGATACTATGAATTAATTTAGCCTAATTAAAACTAGCAGGCCTTCTGAGTAGTAGATTTTTAAATTCAAATTTCTTTAAGGAAAATATATTAATGAACTACTATTTCTACTGCAGGTTGCAAACCATCACATCACTTTACCATTCCTATTCCACACATAGCCTATCAATGACTTGTGTGTGCTTGCTTTCTCTTGCAGATCTTCTCAAACCGGGGCTGCTGTTTTGAGACCGCCCCTCTCAGTTCATTCTCTATGTTCAGCTTTGATCTGTATTTCGTTTTGATGGCAGCAACAGCAGAAAAGTCTATGTCACACAAGTAGGATGTTGCAAAAGGCAGCATTATGCCCACAGTTCTCTGACACTTTAAAAACAACGTCATCTCAAGGTGCTTCACAAAGCTAAAAGGAGAAAATAATCAAATAAAAAAATCTTCCCGCGACCACCATGCAGTACCTCCGCGGCCCACTAGGGGTCGCGCCCCACAGTTTGAAAAACACTGATCTAAGTCATTCATTAGTACAAAAGACAAATAAAGTGACAATCAAGTGACATGAGTGCTAATGTTACCAAGCTAGGCTTTGACTTGAGGCGTGATATATAATCAGCCAAAGTAGCTTTCTTCAATTTACGGGAAAACTTAACCGTACAATAGCTCCTTCCGAATGTTGAAAGTTTTAAAAAAAAAAGGCAGACGGCCGTTGCTGATGCTATCTTATGCTCATTGGTAAAAAATAGGGTTTTTACGTGAATGTTTGTAGGCTAAAAGCTAACAGTAAACACGTGGAAGCACGCTTATCTCATGTAGAAAAACCTGCCCTCAAATGCCAATATGCGACAAGCAAACATCTAGAGAACTGGAGTTTAGACACTTCATCCAGCAGTATTTGCAGAAATTAGCTTATTCTCGCTCTAAAAAATGTGCACAATAACTGCCCCACAATTATAGTGCTGTACATTTAAAAGTCACACATCAATCAGACTTAAGACTAACAGTATTCATAGCGATAATTACATTTTGGTGACTTTATCCGGTACGAACATGAACCAGCAGTAAGTCCAACGCACAAACAGAGCAACACATAGTTGTTGGGGAATAATTCTCATCGATATCCACCTTTCGCCCTTTGACGTCTATGACCTATCCTGACATCTGTTATCCCCCTTAAGGAAGGGGCTGCTTCAGCCATATGTTGCTGTTACCAGTTTATGACCGGGCAACTCTCAGTCACAAAGGGTTTATTGTTGTGGGAACGCTTCCTTCTTGGGGTTTGTGGACTCCAAGGCGTGAAATCTTCGAGGCCATAAGCGTCAGACGCAAGTGATTCAGTGTCCCCAGCTGTTTGGTCTATCTGCCCAAGAATGTTGATTACTCTCTCTGAACTAGTTAAAAGCTCCATCGAGAGAGAGGCTCTTCAGAATTGACGTGGCAACTCTACCGTGCGGTCAGACTTGTGTTGTGAGTTCTCCGGCCGAAGCCCCTAAATAAACCATCAGTGTTTGCCATCAAAGCTCTCCCCGTGTCTCCTTCCTGAATCTGTGCTTTGCTACACAGACGTTGCCCCCTCAATAGTCTGGTGAAACGGTTGCTTTTCTTGCTTTCCGCCTTATCTATGAAATTCAAATTATCTCACCTTCAGCGACATTCACCCTTTAACGTGTCAAGACAGCCGGCTGATAGGCTTTTAGTTTGTCCACAGTGTATCAGAGTGACGCGTGAAACAAATCCAATTACCTTACCTTATGTGAGTGTACAAAAGACAGCAGTGTGTTTTGTTCAGGTCCGATCAGTGAGGGTGTATTCAGCTACCTGAAAGAGGCTCGGATGTTGAGTCAATCGCTTCGATTCAGGTCGTAGGACAAAACACAGCTCGATTGTGCACACATATACTGATTGTCCTTTAAGCTAGGGTCAATTTAAACCTTAGTGCCATTGGCTAAGGGCTGATAAAGATAAATGGATCCATAATGGTTTGCTGATTGCAGCCAAACATAGAACAGCTTTTCAACCCTCAAAACACTCAGCTTTAATAGCACGTCTACTGCATCTCCAATGGTCTCCTACATGTATATTTAGAGGTTAAAGCAACATTGAGCAAACATTACCTGCATTTCTTTGAGCATATTTACACAACTAAGGTTTCTGAAAAACATTATCAGCATGTCAATATCGTTATATGCTGCTGCACTTAGCTTCCCCTTATTTAAAAGCCAGAGGCGTGTCCAATGTCCATGATACAAAGTA
The DNA here is from genome assembly GCF_902827115.2 of Pseudochaenichthys georgianus. Classification (NCBI taxonomy): domain Eukaryota; kingdom Metazoa; phylum Chordata; class Actinopteri; order Perciformes; family Channichthyidae; genus Pseudochaenichthys; species Pseudochaenichthys georgianus. The sequence continues at coordinate 5,067,701 of NC_047520.1, forward strand.
AAAAGACGTGGGTGTCCACATACTTTTGGCCACCTGTTGCTGCGTTATTAAATGTAATACATGCTTTTGATTACACTTCCTATGGCATCCGATTGATAAGAGCTGAGAGGAAAATATTATCTTGCTTCATTAAATAATATTGGAAGACTTTATTATTGCAGAAGCTAAAATATCCCTAAATGATGTCTAACTGTTGCTGTTATAGGCTAACATATGAACAGCTAATGAGCGGGATTAGTGTTGGTGGGCGATGATGCAGATAAATTAAATATAATATAATAGATTCGATGACTCAAAGATGACTCAAAGGACACTAACTTCCTCCTCCTCACTGATGCAGCTTCGAGCCGATAAAACTGGAGCCATATGGAGGTAGTGATTATGAGCTATTATTACAGCATGCCGATTGCTCTGATTACTGTTGAGTTATTAAAAGGCTAATTGCTTTACTTACTGTGAGCGTGTGTGTGAGCGTGTGTGTGTGTGTGTGTGTGTGTGTGTATGTGCGTGTGTGTGTGTGTGTGTGTGTGTGTGTGTGTGTGTGTGTGTGTGTGTGTGTGTGTGTGTGTGTGTGTGTGTGTGTGTGTGTGTGTGTGTGTGTGTGTGTGTGTGTGTGTGTGTGTGTGTGTGTGTGTGTGTGTGTGTGTGTGTGTGTGTGTGTGTGTGTGTGTGTTGGTTAGTAGTGCAACCAATAAAAGGAATCATCATTAAACCACTTAAATGTACGTCGATATTCTGGGCTTCAATCTTCCTGATTAGAAATGAAATGCTCCGTTTAAATTATTGATTTAGTTTTAAACTGGTGTCTGGGGACAATGGGGCTGAACGTTTTTACTTTTTAAAACGGCTTTTCTTCATAATAAATGAATCCAGCCAAGCCAAAATCTTCTTTTAACCCTCCTGTTATCCTTCAATTTTTTTTTCAATTTTTAACGTATCTAAAAAAAATGGTTCACATGATTTGTTTTGCTTAGTATTTCATGACTTTTCCTAATTCAGTGACGACTAATGGGTAATCATTAAATGAACATGAAGATCTTTTTTAAATGTCTTGAACGCACTTTGTACGCATCGGTGTTCCTTGGGGTCCAGGCTGTTTTAGTAATATAAAACATATAACAATGTCAATATTTTACAGATATTTGTGTTGATTGTGTAGGAGGATATTGATCATTGTAAAAGAAAACGACCCTCTACTTTAGTTATTGGTCCTTTAACAACATCAAAAAGATCTTACTTTAACATTTCATTTCTGTCAGGGAGATTTGATGGTGATTTATATTTCGATAGTAACATAATAGGAATTCTGGATGTATAAAGGGGTCTGTGGGGGGGAAGGTTGGGGTAATGTTTTATTTAAATGGTCAACTAAGATACCTAAAGCACCAGAGACATACATGTTGGTTAACATGTGGAATATAATCATTGTCTTGAGGCTGAGCCCATGGATAACGGGTGTAAAGTAAATCTGAGGATAACAGGAGGGTTACATCTCTAGATCTGATGTGTAATGTCATTTCAAGATCACACAAGCTTTTCCATTTGTCCTAGCGCTATAAAAAAGTAATTTATTGCTCATCGAAACACTTAAAGTTTGAATCACCCAATCCATGAGGATGATTGACGCAAATATATCAAAACAGACTCAACTCCTACACCACTTGCACACAAACAGATGTCGTTTTTATTGCATTCGGGCGACAAATTAAGATTTATTTGGGAATTACAATCTTGGATTCAGATAGCTTGTTCTCCTGTTGTTTCATATTTACCCTTCGGTAGCCTAAAGCCATTTTTTCTTCCCAGGGGACCAACATCATGCGGCAGCCCCTGTTGCTAGGAGATCTGTCACACAACTGTGGACGATCTACGTTGGGTATTGTGCATCGAAGCGAGGGGGGGGGGGGCGTTACCCCTGTGAACATGTGTTTGCTGTTTATGTCCTGCCCCGCTCAGCTCCTATACTGCCTGTGGATCTATTGACTAACAGTCCTGATTATGTAACTGTGCGCCGAGGAATTCTAATTCACGCAAACAGACACACACACACACACACACACACACACACACACACACACACACACACACACACACACTGTGAATCGTCGTTGAAAAAAAAAGTTAGCTATCTGCACACTGTGCTCCACACATCCAACCTGAGAGTATGAATGGAGTTCGGGCCGAGCGCTTGTCTATAAATAGGGTGTTGTGAAAGCCTGTTTGGACTCTTGGGAACAGACAGGGCATTGTGGTGCCTGGCTGATCTGTATCTGACCCTCGAGCCATTGGGCAGCAAACACTAAAACACACACGTCCACACACTCCCCCAGAAGCTATAGCGTACGAAGACTGCTGTTATCTCATACACCTACACAGCAGAGGCGGATTTAGGATTGTAGGAGATCCGGGGCTTAGCCCAGGAGTTGTTGGGTTGGGGGGGGGGGTTCAGGGGTACAGTGCTATTTTTTATAAGTGGGGGGTGGACCGAACATCCTTTAGGGGGGTCGTCGCCTCCTCTCGGGGGGTCCGGGGGCATGCTCCCCCGGGAAGATTTGTTTTTAAATATTGAAGTTGAAAGCATCAATCTGGTGCACTTTGAGAGCAACATTAACCCTACCTTAATAACACCTTAAAGCGGACAAAAGGCACTGGAGAACACTCATTAACACCCTTTAATGAAGCAAACTAATGCCTTAACTCACTCAAATAGTCGTTTACTTATTAAGGTGAAACGAATGTGCGTAGAGTTTTAAAGGATGCGGATAGTCTCACTTTGATTCTGGCGCATTGCTTATCGTTTTATAGATCTATTCTCATCCACCATCTTTGTTTGTGACGTAAAGAGTGTAAGAGTCACGTTTCTGAATCGGACACTCTGAGTGGATGCAGTCACAGCCAATCGGCCAATACGTTATTTTAGTGTCTTAAAAGTAGACTGAGTTATGAAGGTTAACGTTACATCTTAGGATAATGTTTAGTCATGTTCTGTATACATAATAACATATAAGGGTATACTTAGTGTGGTTACTCCATGTTTACTATAACATTAACGTTACATCACTCTTTTTCACTTCTTACTCAGTCAGCCAGAGCGCAGATATCACCATTAGATTAACAAACCTGAAATATCATCCATTTCTTGACTGCTGGTGATGACATTGTTGTCAGCTGCTGATACTGCTGCTGCTGATACTGCTGCTGCTGCAGCAGCTTGTGGCACCTGCTTTAAGGACAATAACTTTCTAATATCCATAACTGTAGAGGCTATTAGCTTAAAACTCGTCAGGCACTAGGAAGGATCACTTCTTTTTCAGGGCAGGCTACGCAGTACGCAGGCTAATTTCCCACAGTGGCTGCCTCTCTGGTGGACTCCGGTACTGCACATTACTCCCGAGTAATAATAATAATTTAAGTGAAACATCCGGGGCTTTTCAGAAAACATCCGGGGCTTGAGCCCAAATAGCCACCCCCTAGCGCCGCCACTGCTACACAGTATCAAGTCCATAGGCTGTGACCCAGATGCTGCTATGCCCGCCTAGAACACCTACACAGAATATAAACACTTGTTTGCTTTTTTTGTGTATAAACACCCAGACGAATTTGCACTCCACACTACAACTGGCCGAGACTTTGATGCGAATAATTCACACTCGCTTGGTCAGGATGTATTCAGACTAGACTGATCTCAGACACCTACGCAGTGAGCAGTGCTGGTACACACTGCCTCAGCCATCAGATAACGTACTCCTCTTCCCCGTACAGACAGTAAAAATACATCTGACGCTACGATGCAGGTACTAGGGTTCGCCGCTGCCAAACGGATATCAAAATAACTGATCTAGCTTCAGTTACACAGGCAAGGTTGTACAAAAGCATTAATATCACAGGTTTCAAAATAGAACATGACAATTTCTTCAAAGCAGTTTGATTGAGAGGATTTCTAGACTGTAATAACCAAATTAATTAGCCATACAAAACAAAATACAATTTCTTTATGGTGTTAAGGTTGTCCACAATGCTATCATATGGTAGCGGACATTTTAATGACCCTGCACCAGTTTTTCTTTCCGATAGGCTACAAAATGCAGGTGTGGTTGGGAAATGTTTCAGCTGTTCTCTGTGTGCTTTGGTTTTCCATCCAAATGAATAATTTTTCAGTTGCCCGTGAGCACAAATTTCAATGTTTGTTTTGCGTTTCGGTTGGTCTCCTGTGTCACGTTGGCCGGGGTTTTCACACACTGAGATGAATGTACTGTCAACAGGGGGAAGTGCGACATTAGACGATGTTAGTTACTGTAGCTGCACTCTGATGGGGCACGAGGGATAAAAGAGCATTCATAAATACAACTCATCAATGCGTTTTAACTAAATGATTTGGCTTTCTATTACAGATGTCAAGTTATATAGAATTTCGGTTTAAATCTCCCAATTATTTCCATTAATAAAAAATGTTTGTTCTATTATGTCAAACTGAGAATATGGCAATCACAGTTTCTCTGCAACCACAATAACACCTTCAAGTCACTTGTTTTGGCAAACCAAATGTCCAACATATAACTACTAACATATATCAACAAAGAGAAAACCGCTATGTGAACAGCGAATATTTTTCAAAAGTATTTACTAAATAATTGGCTGGCTTCCTGTAAAGCAGTGCTTCTCAAAGTGTGGTCCGCGGACCACTGGTGGTCCGTGAGCGCCCCCTATTGGTCCGTAAGTATATTGGTAACATTTCACATTTGAAATAAATAAATAAATTTAAGTTTTCCACACTCTCGCGGGAATATCTCCGCAATGGAACAAGCTTAAGTTTAACTTTCTATTGCATGATAAAGCCCAGGGAAACACCTTCGTCACACGTGTTGTCTCTTGTTTGTACAATTTTCAGGCGATTTATAATCTATTCTAGAAAAACGATGTGTTTTGGGATATTTGTGGAGTTAGGTGGTCCGCGAGTGTTTTTTTATTGGTTAAGTGGTCCTTGGTTAGAAAAAGTTTGAGAAACACTGCTGTAAAGTGATGCTTATTTCCATCTCACAGATTACATTTCTACAAGTTTATAACTCGGAAAATGTTTTTGAGGAACAACAAGATGTTTAAGTAACTATATAGAGTTATAAACCGATGAATAACAGAATAATCTGGTGTCACTACAATAAGATAAAAGGCAGCATTGGCCAATCTTTGCATTATCTTTAATGTTCTAGAAAATAGTAACACTAATTTAGAGGCCAACATTTTGGGCAATTCATTTAAATAAGTCCGATAATCAACACTCTTTTAGCTTTGCTTTGGTCTCAACCAACACCTGAGGATAATACCTTTGTGTCTAACATTGTTTGGTGCTGGACAGGGAACATACAGTGGGTTTATCTGAAGTCAACTGCCTGGATACAATATGGAAGAGAGCACAAGCCCGATAGGCTCCTAATTAAGCCACGGGTAATTACGGAGATTGCTTAAAAGTGTGGTTTTGCAAGCAACAACTTTTCCAATAAACATGGTCACTTGATCCATCTTCAATCTAAACATATATAGTATCACAGCTTTAAAAGAGTACGACCCTCTCATTTGTTTTTAAATAATCAATGTTCAAACTTGTTTCAATGGCAAACTAATTAAAAACAGCCATCAGCTTGTATCTGGTGTAAATGAACAGCGAAACTGAGCAGTAAACAAAACTCTTACTCTGAAGAGGCAATTACACCCACAGACTTGAACATCAGGTCTGCAGCACAATCAGTAAAACACCATTAAATAACCTAACAGAGTCCACTTACTCAAACAATACTTCACATCTAATCAGTGGCTTGGCGCCGCATATCCTAACAATGACACATCTGTAAGAATCGAACAGCTGGCGGGCAATTAGAGGAGTTCATTTCAGAGTCAACATATTGGGATGACAACAACATTTGATTCCATGATATTCTGGGACCTGAATCAACCTCCAAATATAGCTGTGGCCTAGTCTGCAGCACATGCACACATGTATCTACCTTTCAAAAGTGTTATCAGCGTCTTCTCGTAGCAACTGTGTCCGGTGCCTTGCTCAAGGGCACCACTGCAGGGCAGGAGGTGAACTGGGACCTCTCCAAGTAGCAGTCCACACTCCATATTTCGGTCTGGTCGGGGACTTGAACCGGCGACCCTACTGTTCATAGTCCAAGCCCCTACTGACTGAGCCACTGCCGCTCATCGCTACACCATACATGTATCAGTGTAGCTAATTTCAAAGTCAGGAAATGACCTCCATTTGTCAATATGTTCATATAATAAACAGTTGTATTGCCAACACCTGAATGGTTTTATGAGTATTGACTCGTAATATGTTTTAGTTTCATGTGAATCTTTAAGTAAGTATAAGATACACCTCGTCCAACATTGAACGTCAGAAATAAACTATGATTTGAACTGTAAAAGCAGAAAAACTTGACCGACCTACAGCAGGTCAAGCATATCGTTTTCCCCTGCAGTCAACACTGATGGATAGGCAAACACCACGGGACTAAATGTTAATGTTAAACAGGCAAGGTGACCGTCTCAATACGCTCAAGCAAGTTCCCCCCCCACACCAACATGGGAGGAAGTCACTTTACGCATTGGAAGATAAAGCAAACATGCAATATAAATGTTTAATATTTACAGCAGTTCTGGTATATGTCGTCCTATATTTACTCTTTTACGGTTGCCAGTTCTTCCACTCGAAGGGACCCCGGTTTACCTTTAAGTCAACTCTGCTTAGAGTGCCAAAGGTCAGACATTTACTGACAATCCCAATGCACAGAGTGGATGTCGAATGACGCTACAATAGTCGCTAATGGGTTTTGGTTGGTCGATAGCCACCAACGCGTTCAGTGGTGCAGAGACAATTGAGTAAACAAACAAGGTCATCACTATCTATGGCTTTTACAATGACAAACCTGCTTTTGTGAAATGCACTTTACAAATACTTCCTGTGTTTATCAGTGTGTTCAGACATGCCTGAAAACTCCCTTCGAAGAGACCAAAACTACCACAGTGTAATGGTGTCAACAAGTTGATCTGGGCCAGAACACAAACACTCGGGGATGTAGCGTTGGGCTACTTAGCAACTGTGCCAGCTGAAGAGTTTACTTTTGATCTTAACAGAAGCATATGACTCGACTCCTGACTCAAACGTAACAGTGTCCTCTCTGCAAGTATTTGTATCTTCATCTATTTGACTATTAATGGGATTATAATTTACAAATTAACAGAAAACTGTCCTGATGATTTGAAACTAGCACTTACAGTAAGACTATGAATGTGTGTTTACAATGTGTAAATAAATCAAGTGAGAAGTAGGGACATTATTTCATAGGCTTCAATAAAATCAAGACTTATTTTTGCATCCAGTCGTGTCGCCCATTTAGCCATACAAAGGCACTTTACAGATTTAAAAAAAAAAAGACAAGACTATGAGAAATGGGCGTAGTCTGACTCTTAATAAAATACTGTTTTTGACCGACCACATTTATGAACTGCGGAGATAAACAGACAACAAAAAGTATAGACACAAGGCCACTGGTAGCACCACACCCACAAGCATGTGTAACAAAGACAAACAAATAGTACACTGTGTGTGTGTGTGTGTGTGTGTGTGTGTGTGTGTGTGTGTGTGTGTGTGTGTGTGTGTGTGTGTGTGTGTGTGTGTGTGTGTGTGTGTGTGTGTGTGTGTGTGTGTGTGTGTGTGTGTGTGTGTGTGTGTGTGTGTGTGTGTGTGTGTGTGTGTGTGTGTGTGTGTGTGTGTGTTATCAGCAGGGGCTCCACTTCAGGCTGCAAGTCTCAAAATGCGGTATGACTCACACAATCTGCGCGTGAGCTTTTCTTGAGTGCGTGCATTCAGCATATATATTGAGAACTGTAGTCTGAGTGTGTGTGTGTGTGTGTGTGTGTGTGTGTGTGTGTGTGTGTGTGTGTGCGCGCGCGCGTGCGTGCGCGTGCGTGTGTGTCCTTGGTCTGACACGACACACTGAAGAAAAACAGGCTTTAATATATTCCATAAGGGAGTCTTCCGAAACGGATCATTTGAGGACTTGCATGATTTTTTTATTTTTTTTCCGAGTTTAAAAAATATAAAAATAAGAAACCGAGGCACCACAGACCCAATGAAGGCACACAGAGACACACCTCCATTTGACATTGACACATAGTATATCCCCTCCTCTGGCATGCCAAGAGCCACAACACCCCTTTCGCCCCCCCCCCTCAGACAGCCCTATTCTAACCCCCTCTTTCTCTTGAAAAAGAGACAAAGGCAACCTTTTTTTTCGCAATAACAATATATATTTAACCATGAAATACCACAAACACCACAAAAGAAGAGCAATGCTGGTGATGCTGGTGGGTACAATGCAAGACTGGGATGTATAGAGGGGGGGTTCATATATGATTCCAGTTAATGCGCCAGTAGGATGTCAATATTGCCCCAAATTCTGCAGGCATGCCATTGAGCTGTCATGCCTGGCTCCTATTATAGGGGGGGGGGGAGAGGAACAAAGAACTGACGGCTGTGCCACATGTGCGTCTCAATAACACGCACTCTCCCAATCACACATGCACTATTATCAGGATCACATGCATGCAAAATTCCATTTAAATAGTCCTTCTTTGAATTGGCGCTTGTAAACACATTTAAATATTAATGTCTTGCAGAGTTGGCTGTTTTTCTGGTGGATAGCAGCGTGTTTTTTAATTCAATAAAGGGGGGAAACCTAGGTGGGGGGGGGGGGGGACTTTGGGTGTGCATAATGCATTATTAAACAGATGGTTCCACGTTGCATCCCTGCACAATAAACACGTTTGCCTGTCCCTTGTTGCACGACTGCACAGGCTACTCCCTGACTTAAACTAAAACGTTTTTTTATAATCCTACTAGAAAAAACAGCAACGGGTTAAACTCACCTTTAATCAGCAGATAGGAAACAAAAAAATCTCCACACAAAAGCAAGGATTTCTTAGTCTGGTTCTCCACTTGTCTTCTTGCTCTCTTCCCAACCTGTTCCTCCAAGTCTCTTGTTATTTCACTTTTTCCTTCAACCTCCTGTATTTTCCACTGTGCCTTGTTCCTCAGTTTCCCCTGTGTTGTTTTTTTTGTTATCCTTTTCCAGCAGGAGGAAAATTCAGCACACAGAAAAACAATATATGCAGCGGTCACTCAAAAGGCAAGATGTAGCGGTGTTTTAGGGGTGTTGGGAAAAGTTGTCCTGAAATAAAACAAAAAACACCTACGATATAAATGTGTTATTTGATTCAGAATAAGTGAAGGTCAGTATTTGTGAACCTTGTGGCAGCTCCGGTTTGGACCCGACTAAATGCATGTCAAATATCGGGAGATAATTGCGTGTTTATCTGTCTGGCTCCCCCCTTCATCTAGCAGTCGCATTGGTACAGTCCACCCTTGTTGAGCTTGTGAAACTGAGCCAAACGCGCGAGCATTCCCGCCTTGGCTCGAGCCAGCGGGTTCGACTCCAGGTGTGTTTGGTTACACCTGAAGTCAGAAATGGGTCATGAAGCAGGAGAATGCATGTTTTTCGATTTTAGGAGGTCCAAAATAAAGACAAGCATTGAGGACATGTCTGGTGGTCTGAACATGGGCTCTGAGTCTCTGAAGGGGGCGTTGTAGTTCCCAATGTTCCCTGAAAGAGTTTGGGGTACCACATAAAAAAAAGGAAATTACATTAATTTCCCTGATTACATCATGTAAATAAAACTGTGTCACTGCCATGTGGAGAAAGCAGGTGTAAAACTGAGTGATCCATATATACAAATAAAATAATAATAATCATTTCGACATTTGACCAAATACTTTAGAGTGACTACAGTGTGCATTCATTTCATTATGGTTGTTACCATTCAAACTAGTCTGTAACATGTTGGAACATCCCAACCCCGACTTTCTGAGCACTGTAAATACATTTCAGTGCCACATCGCAGCTTAACTGTAGCCTACACCCAAAAAGCTTCGCAAAATGATACCATGGTGGTCCCATGGTTTTAGTAGTGACTGCATGTGAACACAATGTTGGATTTTAATTCAGATTGCCTACGCCGATTAAAAATGTATCAAATGACAAAAAGGCAATAGTTCCACAGAGAACCTGCAGTGTTTGGGAAGTGTGCAGATTGTATGCCAGCATTGGCAGCATGTAAATACATATACCTGAAGCCCAAGATATCAGTTAAATTACAATAAACAATTGTTTTTCTACTTAGAATTAACTATAAAATGTTTTTTATTGGAGATGTGGACATTTGTTTGATACGCTTCGACTTTAGCCAAAGTTTAAACACATTTTAACTTGAGCTTGGCACTTACAATTTAACAGCTTACTTAAACATGGCTTAACGGCTGTGATAAAAGGTCTGGGATACACTGTCTGGAATACTTAGACAAAGTGATGTTGTAAAATGAAATGACACATATAAGAATTTGAGTTTGTGTAAAAATACTTCTCTCTCTCTTCTGCAGCCCACTCAGCCTTTGATAGTGTTTCTTCCTCCACTTAAACCAGTGACCTTGCATCACTCGGTTTCTTTAGCTCAGATAAATAACGAGCCCTTTCATAGGAAGCAAGAGAGGGAAAAGTAAACATGACACACGTACTCCCAGCTGAATCTGTACTGCCCTGTACAGAGCATGAGAAGCAGAACATCAGCTCGGGTTATGCAAGTCGTAGTTTCCCCAAATGACACACACAGACTTTCATTTGTATTGCCATTTGGATGACCACTCTTTTCTAAATGCGACAACTAATAATGGCATTCTACATGTTCCAGCTATGTTCAGAGCAAGAGAATCCAGTTTTTGCAGAGGTTGGATTCGGAATAAATTATCTGCATTCTAGTTAATAATCCCTCCGGGGACCGAAATGAACCGCCTTACATAACGGTGCTTCAGCCCGCACCTCTGTCACGCAGTGGTGAGCCAGATAGTTGTTCCATTAGAGCACACTGTTTAAACTCCATGAGTAGAAATTAAAACGAAAAGTACACATACCAACACACTTCGCTGGATGAACAAATGAATGATACTCTCAAAGTGTTCCCAAGAAGGTCATGGCTCTTTCTTTCACCTTCCTCCAATTGGTGATATGATTCATGTTCCATTTGAAGCACAGAGAGAATTGTAGACATGCATTCCAGCAACAGTTGAAGTTATCAGTAAGTAAGTAAGTAAGTAAAACTTTATTTATATAGCACCCTTCTCAACACGGATGTACAAAGTGCTTTACAGTACAGGACACAGGACACAATTCACAGTACAACTATAACATGTAGAATAAAAGGCTTAAAACAGCAGCAGGTAAAACATACGACAAAACACCAATAAAAAAGACAGCCACTATCTCACCTCCTCCGACGACCCAAAGGCCTGACGGAACAGGTGTGTCTTTACCTGTCCCGTAAAAATCTCTATTGAGGCCGAGGTTTTATTATCTGGGGGAGTTTGTTCCAAAGCCTTGGGGCCACCGCCTCAAAGGCACGGCCTCCCTTAGTCTTTAGCCTGGTTCGGGGCACCCTTAGGTGGCCTTGCTCAGAGGACCTCAGGGCCCGGGTTGTGATGTGCGGGTGGATAAGGTCATTGATGTAGGCTTGGCCATGGACAGCTCTATATGTGAAGACCAGTACTTTGAATTGGGTTCTGAGATGGACAGGGAGCCAGGGCAGGGCAGAAAGAATCGGAGTGATGTGGCATGTGTTTTTGGAACGGGTCGTTCCTTATCTCGGCCCACAAATTGTGCATCCCAGTTGGATTAAAGGGCTGTCAGATGACGTAACACTCCCTCTGGTGACCAGACTGAAGGTCCAAAATAAGCTGTCGATGTCTTTTTAATGTTTTAGACAAGACTTATCGTCCTCAAAAGTTAAGGCGGGAAACTGTGTCCAAGTATTGCAAGCATTTAAATTTAAACTAAAAATAAACTTTTTCAAAATCAAGTACAGTATTGTTTGCCTTAACACTAACACGATGATGTAGAATACTTCAGAGGACATGGGGAACACATTGTTGGTTTTAAGTGTTAATTTATAATCAAAACGGGCCAATGAGCATACAGAATCAATGACTTTGGGACAACACGTATAGGTAGGTTATGGGAGCAACTATGACAACACAGAAACGTTTGTCAAAGCCTCCAGGAACACAAACAAACGAGGTAATATAATAAAAAAATACATTTTTGTCACACTTAGAAAAGCGTAGAATTGGCAGGCTCACAACACGATGTTTGAGTCTTGCATTAGTTCCAAAATCTGCCCACAAGCACATTCAAATCTCACTAATTAACACGTTTTAAGTTGTTTGTTTAATGCGTACAAAAACACAAAGACATGTTCTCATTTGACATGGGCGAGTATCTTCCCAAATGGCCCTCACCAAGATACCACATGGTGGGCTTACCATTTACAAAACAGCATATCTCAAACTATTCCTTTAAACACTATTGCATGTATATAGAATATAGTATATTTTATAATATGGACTCTTAGGGGACTAGCATGTTTATCTAAAAGAGATCCAAATGAACAGAGAATGTGTTCAAGTCTCTTCAAATGTCTTCAGCCACGTTTCTCAAAACCACAACGAGCTGTGCTATCATCGCCGGACAGCTGAGATTCAGTGGAGAAGATATATACGAGTCTTCCTCCTTTGCATGAGCTGAACTCTGTGTCACCTGCACTCCACCAAACAACGTGGCGGCCTCTGAGGTCATGGCAGGTTCAGTGTTAGATGTAAAGTCTTTGCTTTCTCTATTATATCAACTAGTTCTGCACATAAAATGTTTCTTTTATTATCTTTTCTTTTTAATGACTGGTTTTAAATGGCATTTTCTGAATGTCTTTCATTTTTTGTAAAGCCCTTTGAATTGCCTCGTGTTGAAAAGTGCTGTATAAAGAAACTTGCCTCGCCTTGAGTCCCTCAGCGCTGGGACAAATACCTCCAACATGTCCTTGAGTGGCGCGGAGGATTTTGTATTGAGTTGCTGCCAATGAAAATGTTAGCAAGAGGAATAAATGATGGCCCCGTACGGTCATTCCATCCAAACACAGAAACACACGATGAATCTAACGCGTACACAGAACAATCAGAGTGGAAGTGTTTGTTTTCTGGTGAAATACTGGCTGCTGAGCTCGAAAGACAAGCCAAGCGGAGAAGGATGTGACATCCCAGAGCTTTTTAAAATGGCACCGCACACAATATCATATTAGTTCAAAAACAGACGATTACATTACAGAACATTATCAGTTTCAGAAGGTGCCGCCCACCCTTTCATTATCCTCAAGGTCCCCCGCGGGGTCAAGCAAACATCCGCCACAGTGAGGTGTAATTCACTTCAGTGCTACTAAAGGGATGAGATTTGAACTCAATCATAATTGAACCTTTGAGACGGAGCCATGGGAACTGGATGTAATCAAAAGACTATTTGTCAGGTCTTTAATTTGAGCACAGATCCAGCGGTGGGTGAATCCCAAGTCGCCTTTATCTCGTCATGTTCAGCTTTTAGCGGTCCAATCACATTTCAGCTATAGCTGTATGCCTCCTGAGATTTAAACGTTCCTATCCTCCGTGTCAGCACTTCTTCAGAATTCGTGTTGCCTTTGTCCTCGTTCCTCTGTTGTTGCCTTTGTGAATAAGGCTGCTTTGATCTTCCTCTCGTTGACTTCCTGATGTGCCGCAGCTCCAGTCGGTCACTGGTGGTCTACGTCTTGTTAACCAGGCTCCTTTTAAACACGGTAGCTAACCCCATGTGTACACACGTCCTCCCCTCTTTAACCCTCCTGCTGGCAGATGTCCAACAGGGTTCACACAGATTGAAGGAGAAGACAATAAGAGTGGACAAAAGCCTTGAAGCTCAGGGTTCAAAACCAATCTGTCTTTCTTTCTGGTTTCAAACTACGGCCCTTGCTCAATGTGTTTTTAGCACTTCTTAACACGTGGCTGGTGTGGTCATTTATTATGTTATGATTCCTATGATGTTTTGTCAAGCACTTTGTCTGTGATGAAAAGCGCTTTATAAATACATTTGACTTACTGACTGACTGACAGACAGACAGACAGACAGACAGACTGACTGACTGACTGACTGACTGACAGACTTACTTACTTTCTTATTTACTTTTAAGTACTTACTTACTTACTTACTTACTTACTTTCTTATTTACTTTTAAGTACTTACTGACTGACTGACTGATTGACTGACTGACTTACTTTCTTATTTACTTTTAAGTACTTACTGACTGACTGACTGACTGATTGACTGACTGACTGACTGACTGACTTACTTACTTTCTTATTTACTTTTAAGTACTTACTTACTTACTTACTTTCTTATTTACTTTTAAGTACTTACTTACTTACTTACTTACTTTCTTATTTACTTGTAAGTACTTACTTACTTACTTACTTACTTACTTACTTTCTTACTTTCTTATTTACTTTTAAGTACTTACTTACTTACTTACTTACTTTCTTATTTACTTTTAAGTACTTACTGACTTACTTACTTACTTACTTACTTTCTTATTTACTTTTAAGTACTTACTTACTTACTTCCTTATTTACTTTTAAGTACTTACTTACTTAACAAATAACAGCAATGCTCTGCAGAAAGGACGGAAGTAAAATGTGGGTTGTTTTTTTCCGTAAAAGTGAACAAACTAAATCATATTTTTGACATTTTGATATGAACACACTTTATCTCAATAGGTTTTCTGCCATATATACAACTTTCTAGGTAAATCCTCTCTTTAAGTTACTTTGAACTTGACCAAAACACGTTTTTAAAGCAGCCTTATTCACTTAGAATGATCTACAAAACATGCCCGAACACTTCGAATGGTTCTGTTGGTCACGTTTCCTCTCATATCCATCCAAGAGATTCCTTTAATACAGACACACACATTTGCTTTCCAGGCGCTGCGCTGACACACGCATCAAGAGTGATTAACTACAGCCACACTCAATCAAAGCATGCACAGCCGTCCTCACACACACTCTGATTATGTTGCTGAGATGAAGCCCTTAGTCAATGAGTGTAATTGCAGTAGCATGCTGTAGCTGTTGGGCAGAAGGGTTACACATGAAGAGAAATTAAAGCTGTTTTGAAACTCCAATGAAAAAGCTGATAAATTAAAGTAATAAGTAAAATGTTGTGTTTTAATGGCTGAATCAGAACTATCCAGATTGAAGTGTCAATTTACAGAAAAGTCTATTAATCTAGTAATTGATCTGAAGATGGAAACAGAGAGAAGATAATCTGTGTGTTCAAGGACACACTCTTGATGAACCCGTCGTTCCGCTCCTCCTCTATTAATCTCATGACCTGATATTATAAGAAGGGGACGCTGAGGCCGCTCACTATATTAAAAACCTCCTGGTCTTCAAGTCTTTTCCCTTCATCTGATGCAACATTAAAAACATGGGGCATCTTAAAGCACACATGGATTTATTAATTCAAATGGAATTCATATTAAGAAATGCAATACATTATTAAAACTATCCTTATGTGGATCTGCTTGAAGTAAACATTATTTTCTCTTACAGCAGTGTTTCTCAAACTTTTTCATACCAAGGACCACTTAACCAATAAAAAAACACTCGCGGACCACCTAAATCCACAAATATCCAAAAACACATCGTTTTTTACAAATTGCCTGAAAATTGTATAAACAAGTAGCAACATATGTGATGAAGGTGCTTATCTGGGCTATATCATACAATCGAAAATGAAACTTAAACTCGTTCCATTGCAGAGATATTCCCGCGAGAGTGCGGAAAACTTAAATAAATGTATTTATTTCAAATGTGAAATTTTACCAATATACTCACGGACCACTAGGGGGCGCTCACGGACCACCAGTGGTCCGCGGACCACACTTTGAAAAGCACTGTTTTACAGAAATATACGCAAATACGTCCGGACATTTTATGCAGTATGTGTAATGTGCACATTTGGTGTAATTTGATGAGGCCTTGCAAGTGCCTTATTGTATTTGATTATCTGGATTGCAAAATATGCATTTGAGAAATTGAGGCGACTTGTTTTATTTCATCTGCACTCAGAAATATGAGTTTTACTTTTACAATCTGCTGTAAAACCCACATGAAGATGGGTTGGGATTATACTGTATGCTGAGGACACGGGATTATCTTTGTGTGATCCTCAATTCCTTATTCAAATTGTCAACACAACAACAAAAGTCCATTTTATTAACTTTTTGAATCTATAAACTAAAACATAATGATATGGTTTTAAGACTGGAAACACTCCATTGGCTAACAATGTACTCAAACATTATCTCAATTATCTACAGCACGTGTTCAAATGCTGTCCAATTAGGTCGAGAGCGATACTGAAAACGGCAATGGCTTCTTACTTGGATTAATTTGCATTTGAGTTGAAAATATGAACATACAAAAACAAATCAACTCAGCCGTGTGGAGCGAAGGGAATTCAGATGCCCTCCTTCATCAGACAATAGTAAAGATGTTGTGACTTAATATAAGAAATATATATCTGCTTCTTTGTCCGTACCTCGACGATGTAAACCGTTTTTGGTGACAACGCTTTTGTCAAGTCTTTTCATCCTCCACATTGTTCCCATGTTATCCTCGATTCAGCCTCTCTCTCTCTCTCTCTCACACACACACACACACACACACACACACACACACACACACACACACACACACACACACACACACACACACACACACACACACACACACACACACACACACACACACACACACCACACACACACACACACACACACACACACACACACACACACACACACACACACACACACACACACACACACACACACACACACACACACACACACACACACACACACACACACACACACACACACACACACACACACACACACACACACACACACACACACCTTCCTATGAAGTCTTGATGAAGGACAAGTGGATTTGTATGAAGCTAACAATCAAAAGAACATCACAAAGAGAGGCTTTGGGAGATGAAGATGAGAAAGTTAGTGCGTCTCCTTGGAGACGGCAGTCGACAGCATTTAAGCTGTGATTTAAGACAGCTGCAGGAACGAGGGGTTGCATTTCTATGTCGTTGCGGTGGGAAAAGGGGGCGTGTCCCTGCGCGTGATTGGCCCAGCGGGTTCAATGTAAGTGACATCACAACTTCATACCTGACCTACTTAACGTGGCCGTGACGTCAACACTGTTTCTTCTTCCCTCTGTCTTCCTTCTCCCACGACCCCTTTCATCTCTTTCTAATCCCTCTTTTCTACATCACTCACAGGCACAGGAATAGAGCTGAATACGAGAGGCAGGGAAGAGAGCAAACAGGGAGAATCATCAATGCTTGCCAATAACCCAATTTCCATTAACCAGTTATTGATGAATATTAATGTGTTGGAAGACACCATGACACAATGGGAGGACATGCTTCGACCATATGGACAGAGAGGCCATGTGGGAGCAAGACAAATGTTAAGAACTGAGTGGAAACACGATTCTGGGATCATGGGCAACTCAACTCGTAACCACAGTAACTAATATAATCTGGTGCATTGATTACACAAGTCTTATATAATGAGTATCAACTGAATTCTCAGGATATGACGATTGTGTGTAATCTGATCTTTCTGAAGAGGTTTCTTTAGTCCGAAACCCCAACATGATCGGCGATAAGACAGAGATACACAATATTGGCCCCAGTTAGGATACATGTGGCAGCTTGTGGGTAAAGACTTTCAGTTAAAGCTGGACTAAACGTTTTGTTTTTGTCTTCGATGTGAAAAAGTCGCTTCACTATCATTTTAACATGCCTGCAACACGAGACATTTCGCATTATTTTTGACATGTTTGACCAATGCAAACAAGGACATTCTCCATGCAAGTAAAAACTGATTCCAGTTATATTTACTTGCTCTATTTAATCAGGCAATGAAGGAACTATTAAAACAAGCACAAGTCATACAAGAGAAGCGTTTAGGGTAAATGTATTTGCAGTTTCATTTCAATGTATCCAAATCGATTTATCTAAGGTTAAACACGTGCTGTATATAGTACGGGATATCCAATGTTAGTACACATTGATTCAGAAGACTGCAACACTTGAATAAGAGCCTTTGAGATGATGGTGTAGCCCAGTTTCCAAACAATATTCCTTTATGCCGGTATTTGACTTCAGTGCACTTCTCCTTCAGTATTGTAGATGTTTCTCTTCCCCATACACTCCTCTCAGACCCCAGCAGCATTATCAGTATTGGTATAAGCGTATTCAAGTAGAAAACAGATGTACTGGCAGATTCTAGACAGAGACGCCGAGGGCTGATCACCGCCGAGAGGTCGGATATAATCTGACGATACTTTCAGATCAGACAAGAATCACTCCGGAGAGAGGGGAGGATGCAAGGATGGAGGGGAGGCGATCGTGTTTACCGGATAAGGAGAGAGGGAAGTAGATAGAGCAGGGGTGTCCAAACTACAGCCCGGGGGCCAAATGCGGCCCGCGGACCATTTTGAACCGGCCCTCAGCAAATTAAAAAAGTAATGAAATATGGCCCACAAATTAAACATCGGCTATTGTACTTCTTCAGTATATAAGTTCAAATATATAACACATATATAACACATATATAACACATATATAACATTTTCTAAAAAATCTTAGTTGATAAGAAAAAAGCCAAAAATACATTTACATAACAACCTTGAAATATACCCTTCGTATGTCCTCTTCTTATAAGCAATCTGAAGCTTCTGTTTTAATAAAATGAGCTGCCGACACAATAAATGAAACCCTACGGAGAGCTGTGTGTTTTTCTCATCAGTATCAACATCAACATTTGATTGGTTTTTCTAACTTATGAGGCGATATACGTCTAGAGAGCGGCCCAGCGCTTCGTATGTTTTTCTGTACGTGGCCCTCTGTGAGAAAAGTCTGGACGCCCCTGATATAGAGGAACCGAATGAGGAAGAGAGAAAAAGAGAGGGACATAATCCAACTTTTCCTCCTTTTTATGAGCCGAAAAGAGGAAAGGAGGCAAGGAGGCAGAAGAGCCTGAAGCATCGAGCCCTCCTCTCGACTCCTCTCCCCTGTTTGTGCTCAGCAGAAACTCTCTTTCTCTCTCATTTGTATTCACACCGGCTATGGGGCCAGACACAGGGCAACACACACACACACACACACACACACACACACACACACACACACACACACACACACACACACACACACACACACACACACACACACACACACACACACACACACACACACACACACACACACACACACACACACACACACACACACACACACACACACACACACACACACACACACACACACACACACACACACACTGTTACAGTCAGGGTCCTCTTAGTCAGAATAAATTGAGTGCATACAGCTCTTACAAACACATACACACAGACACACACACACACACACACACACACACACACACACACACACACACACACACACACACACACACACACACACACAGACACAGACATACAAACACACACACACACACACACACACACACACACACACACACACACACACACACACACACACACACACACACACACACACACACACACACACACACACACACACACACACACACACACACACACACACACACACACACACACACACACACACACACACACACACACACACACACACACACACACACACCCTCCCACCCACCCACCAGCTCTCAAACTAGGGAAGGTGTGCTTTTCCTTGTTTTGAGCATCTGGGATTTGGACTGTTCGGTAGAGCTACAATAGTCGAACTTGTACAGATATATTAGGATAAAACTAGCAGGAAGTGTTATATTTAAAAAGGCAACTCACGTGTCAAAATACCTGAATGCAGATATTGCCAGATCTACACATTGCCTTTATACAGACGACACACAAATCATCTCATCTCAAGAGAAAAACGTGTTTCAAATTGCAATATAAACCAGCTCTTTTTTTCAAGATATTAGCCCCACTGTTCAGAATTGTTATACATTTGATAGATAAGGCTCATAATACAGATATAAAACATGAATACACAAATAAACAGATTACTATAGTAAGGGTTACTGCATCTATATCCTTACTTCCTATAGTCACAACATGCAAACTGCTTCCCTGTCGTTATCAATAATATTCAATTTGGAGGGAGAATACCAAGAATCTGAGCACTTCAGACCAAACCAACATTATTATAAAGACGGGTAGTTTTGCCCTCCATGACTTTGAGTAAGTGCATCAGTAATTAGAGTTAATGGGCAGGGAATTTGGGGCAAATCGACAATAAAACAGGCAGTAACTGACTTGCTATTATTGCTTCTTTAACACACCTGCAGGTACCTAAAAACACACTCCAAGGACACAGCCAACTTCGCATGTGCAACTCCTATAAAGGCTTCAATTTGAACATGTTGTTTCACAGCCCTCCTGTCTCTCGTATTTCTGCTCCTCACCTCTCCTCACCATCTGCTCGTCACTTTCATCTCCCTCCTCTTCTCTTTCACACCCTTCACATCCCTCGCTCTGTTCTTCCTCTCACTTCGTCCGTGACATCTTGTATCTCCCCATCCTCCTTCACCTCAAACTCAACCATTCCCACCTGTTCTTTTTCATTTCTACTTCTGCTGTTTGGAGGATGTTTCCTTTATGACACAAACAGCATCCAGCTACACCATAGGGCTTGGGTAGACACATGTCATGTCTAACACAAAGGTAATGATGTTACAATAGCAATTCATATGATGCTAAATTAGCTTTTGCTTCAAGATAAATAACACATTTACTTTTGGTGATGCTTTGTAGCCATCTTACCAATCTTTTTCAAATGTTCTTAATGACTTAATTTAAGCCTTTAGTTTTATTTTGGAAATGCAACATTTAAAATGTTCTTATGAACATATGTGAACGGGCACTGAATAAAACAGTTTTAAGATGACTCCTCGACGTGCCGTTATCACCAAATAACCCAATCAATACTTCCTGGATTAGCATGTGTGTATGGAGCTAGCAGCTAGTTAGCTCAGCTTTGCACAAAGGCAAAAAATAAATGTTTAAAAAGCTTTGATACTATTTTTATTTTATTTAGTTTTGCTACATATTCTTCCCTCTGTGTCTTTGTATTCACAACATGTTCCTAAGCACATTCCTCCTATGTGTAAACCTTGGTAATAAAACCGATTCTGATCCGGCTTAAGCTTTAGGTGATGAGCCTTTGTTTGTAAAGTTACAAAGTGCTCTCATGGTTTACGTGACTCACGAGACCATCAGTCATGGTGTACATCACATAAGTGTAACGAATAGCATCCTAATGGCTGGGTTACATTTGGCTGAGCCAGCTGGCGGGCACGCAGACGGCTCAGCTGGAACACCCTAATGCATGCGGCCATGATTAATGGCATTACAGATATTTCCAACCATGATATGACAACATGACAACCATGAGTCTATTTCAGATTGGCACCTGCTGTTTTGTTGCAGATTGATTTTAAACTACTGGTGTTATTACTCCTTGTAGATAATTAAATCAGGAGGTGTAAATGTTTTGGTTTTTACTCCTCCATGAGTTAGTGTTACACCACAATAATCAATGCAAAGAAAGCCATCGGTGGATACAGCAAATACAAAGAACCTGTGTCTGATTGCTTTTCAGGATTCTTCTTAAAAAATAACGTTGTCATGCTGCTATGCTGAACTGTCACGAATCTTATGTTATGTCATGTTTTTAGTTTTGTATGTCTAGGTTTGGGTTTATTTTGCTGTTCGGTTCTCCCTGTCATGTTTTCCTCCTTGTTAGACTTTTCTTTTTGTCGCTGCTTTTAATTGAACTATTCATATCTTAAACTGCACTGTAACTTTTATCCATGTATTTTTCCTTTTAATGTTTATTTTATTAGCTTTTCTTTTTTAATGCTTAATGTCTTTCATTTTTTGTAAAGCACTTTGAATTGCCTTGTGTTGAAAAGTGCTATATAAATAAACTTGCCTTGCCTTGCCTTGTTGTCTGGTCCCTCTCTCTGTGTTTTTCCTCCTGTCGTTAGTTTCCCTGGTGTGTCTAGTTGTCTGATTGTGTTCACCTGTTGCCCTTGTGTTTCTCCTCCCCTGCCCGGCTGTTTCTCGTCTTGTGATTACCCCTCCCTCTATTTAGTCTCTTCCTGTGTTCAGTGTTGGTTCGTCTTTTGTTGGTGACTGAGTTCACCGGGGAGTGTTCTTTTTTGTCCGAGTTTTATTCATATCCTTGAAATAAAGGTGTTATCAGTTTATTCTGCATTTGGGTCCTGCCTGCTTCACGCTACCGTAACACTGAACAAGTCCATTTAATCAATGAGCCAGAGACCAAAAGGTCAATAACAGCTAGCTTTGTGAAACTGCTTTTTATTCAAATGTAATTGTTTGTGTGTAAAAGTTTTCTTTAGCTTAAGTAGAAGAAGGAGAGGCTTTTGCGTAGTGAGTAAATGGGCAATAGAGTTTAAAGGTGGGGTAGGTACGTTTGAGAAACCGGCTCGAGATCGCTAGCATTTGAAAATACACAACCGGAGAAAATCTGCCACTTCCTTACAGAGCCCCTCCTCCAACACACACGAACGCGCACATGACCAATGAGGGCACGAGATAAGTTTGTGCCCCGATGGGAGGCTGACAGGCAGGTAGGCCATCCAAAAAGTACAACCAAATCAAAAAGTACAACCAAAGGCCGGCTAAACGGATTGGTTGTACTTTTTACAGTATTACGGCTTCTACAGATGACATTTTTTTATGGATTTGTTGTCAAAGCACTTCAGATATGCATTGCTATCGGGATATTAAGAGCATTCCATGGAATATAACAAGTGTATCTCGAGCCGGTTTCTGAAACTTGGGAGGATACCCAAAATAGTTTGGTTAGGCGTCAACTAAATGAGCAGGAAATGGCCCATTTCAGTGTGCAAACGCGGCCATACGTTTCAAACGTGTTAGGATAGCAATATGATTCAAAAGAGAGTGTTTGTAATGCTCTTCGAACAGACAACAGGGCATATGCGTGAAATCATGTGACGAAGCCAGAAAGCGAGAGACGCGTGTTTGTGTGTGAGCCTTATTGGTTTCGCTGGATTGGCCAATGTTCGCCATACGACAGTGTTGACAACAAACATAGAATATATTATAGGAGGGGGTGTTGCGCAACGTCAGTAATCAATACAATCTGTTCATTCGATCATCTGAAATGTAGGCCTTATCTTATAGTTTCTCGATCAACAAGCCAGTAAAACAAATCAAAACAAACCTCGAATACCCAAACAACTATTTCAAGTGACAAGCAATCATTTATATCCAATTCAACAACCACCACCAGTGCTTAGACAGTGCTTAAACAAAAGCCACTGCTCTGCAAGTCCTCACTTTAATTATTCCCCCCCACGGCAAACCATAATATATGTTCCGCTGGTCCTGCGATCTCTCCATCTGTCAGCTAATCCTCCCATCTGTCTCAAGTCTGCGGTGGATTGTTACTATCCCTTATTAAATCATTAAAAGACAAAGGAGGAGGAGGCTCAGAGGGAAACCAGGCTGGATTCCAATGGAGAAAGTGAAGGACAATAAGTCAAAATAGAAACAGAGAAGAACTACAGAAGAAGTCTCCTTCATACTCATCGTGCATAACAATACAAAAAGTATATAATAACTATGAGTTCTTTAGAGACAATGACAAGTTCATGATGAAAACAGTTCATCAAGCAGTTCATATATATATATATATATATATATATATATATTAGTGCTGTCAAAATTATCGCGTTAACGGCGGTAATACATTTTTTGAATTAATTGCGTTAAAATATTTAACGCATTTAACGCATGTGCAGAATGGCCCGCCCCATACGTGCCACCAGTGGCAGCGCCAGGGTATGGATGGGGTAGGCTACACCCATACCAAGAAATGGCTTAGCCCCACCATGAAAAATGATGTTAAAGTAAGCAAAATAAAGTCTGCCAACTCGCGCGGAGTAAATTGCACAGACAGCAGTTAGTAAGATTGATTTCAGTAGCCACGGTTTTGAAAACTTTTGTCACGTAGTGATCGACTTCTCAATAGAACATCTTTGATAACGGCGTGGTGTTGTTGCAGGAAGTCCCGACGGAGAATACTTTTGCTGTAGTACAGAGGTGCACATAACTGGTACGCAGGTTATGCGCGTAATCTGAAATCCGTACCGTCACTTGTGTCACAAAGCGCATTTGCGTACCGACGTACTTGTGAAGCTTTTCCAGAAGGCGGTTAGATCACCGGACGACAGAGTCGGTCTCCGTGTGCACTCCTGCTGTTAACGTCGGTCTGTACAACGGAACTGTGCCAAAACTACGCCAACCGGCTGCGGAGGGAGACTCCCCCCATCACTGGAGAACTGCGCTAAAACAGCTGATCACAACGTTCCCACTCTGTGGTCACGAAGTACTCCACTAGGCCCCCCCCCCCTGTCGACTTTCCTGAAGTACTCCCCGTTGATAGAAATCAACACGTAATGAATTAAGACCCCACGGTTTGATGATTGATAGGTGTGTGGGTTGTCTTTCATTTTGACACGCAGAAAATCGTTATAATAAACATAGATTCTGTATGTTAAATGGATATATCCGCCTTCTTTCATTTATCTTTCCATTCCCAACAATATACATAAATAAATGGCATATTTTGGACATAGTTCGAATGGTGATTAATCATGATTAATTCATTTTTAAACTGATTAATCTGATTAAAAATTGTAATCGTTTGACAGCCCTAATATATATATATATGCAGCCAATAACTGTTTTTAATGGTGTATATGTGTAAAAGCCAGACTATCCAACCCCTCTGCTGTCTGCTGTTCCCTCATTAATCACAACTCACCCTGAAGATGGAGGATTATTGATTTGTTATCCATCTTCCCCATTTATTCCAGTCAGCTCTCGGTTCCTTCCTCATTAACCAGGCCTCAGCAGACTGCAGGCAGTATATCAATAGGGAGGATGTGTATTGATCGAGGTTTGGTCATTGGTAATAACATTGTTGGCAAACAAGCTTTTTATCTTGTATAATTGGATTTATTTTATATTTTTCTTTCTATGTTTAGCTAGAAGACTGAATTGAAATGTGTACCAGTCTCTATAAGAGTTTATGTTAAAACCTATTTTTTTTTTGTTTTTTTTAAAAGGAGTCTTAACTAAGGCTGAAATCACACAAAATGAAAGAAAAATGAAAAAATATCCTTTTATAAAGGGTAATTAAACATGCAGGTAGTTTTGTTCGCACATGTCTATTCTTTAAAGGCCCATGTCATGGCCATTTCTACTGATCATAATTCCATTGTTGAGGTCTACTAGAATAGATTTACATTGTTCAATGTTCCAAACTCACATTGGTTTCTCAAACAGCATCTCTGTAAAGTATGTGTATTCACTCTGTCCTAAACGGCTTGTTGGAGCTCCTGCCCCCCCCCCCCCCCCTCCCTGTGAGCCCAGTGTGCTCTGATTGGTCGGGAAGTTGCGAGGCTCGTTGCGGGTCAGCGATACAGCGAGAACAAGCGAAACTCATCCTGAGCACACACAAACACTCACAGCCGAAGTAAAATCAATAATGCGGCTTTCACACCAGCGCTTTTCCCTTTCTAGCTCCGAGCGGGAGCTTTTCTGGTTCAGCTCCGGTTTCCCTTTTCAGCTCCCGCTCTGTGCACACCGCCCACTGGCGCCCCAGAGCTGCCCCTGCTGCGTCATGGCGTCACCGTTTACATCGCTGATTTGCTCCCCAACGGAAGCCATTACGGCGCTCACAACAACAACAACAACTGCGTCGGGTCGATGATCGTGTTGCTTTTAATCACACGAAGCCAGAATAAATTGAATAACGACTTCTCCAACCTTATACTTTGCTCCAGAGTGCCGTGGTTCATTGTTTATTAATGTGTTTCTGCAGCATTTACCGACCGCTGCAGTGCTGCTCTTCCACAGGAGTTTATTCTCCCGTTAGCTCCCGGTTAGCTCACACTGCAGCGGCCGCTCTAAAGTATTCACTGTCCGACTCACACAAGCAGCTGATGCATATCCCCAGTTCCCTTAGCCTAAGTGAATGTGTCTGAATTGACACTGTTTGGTATCACAACGCTGTTATGAAAGTTTCTCTGGTATAAAACGGGTGATGTTACCATAGCAACAGAAGCTAAACTGACTACTTGCATCCGATAGCTGCAATAATACAAAACAACACGTCTGCCTCTCTCCACAATGTTCGATAACAGCGAACGGATGGTCAAAGTAAGGTACAAATAAACAGAATCACACGAAGCCTGGTTAGTGCTGCCTGACTTTATAAAGTGTGTTTATAAGCACTACTGCTTGTAGGCAGGCATGACAGTCGACCCATGGGAGGTGGGTTTAGTTTCCTGCACGCCTCGACGTAAGAGAGACGTAAGCGACGTCGCCTCTTAGCTCCAAAGCTCTTGCCTCTGGACCGACAATTTTTTGGAGCTGGAAATGAAGCGGATTCCGGAGCTAAGAGCTGGCGCCGCTGCGGTGTGAACTGGAAAAACCGGCGCTTTTCAGCTCCAGCTCCGAGCCGGAGCTGAAAAGGCGCTGGTGTGAAAGGGGCATAAGTGTGGCTTGATATTGAGTAAGAAAAAGGTTTGTAACGCTGTGAGAATGGGTCTGCGGAGAGCATTTCTCCGTGATCCCAATTTAGTAGTCCGAAAAACGTTTACCCATTTAAACAGTCGTGGTAGATACGTTGTTTGTTTTAAACATCATAAATACATAAACAACAATGAATACTTACAGGTTGTGTACCTGAATCTCCCGCTGGCCCAAACAAAGTAGGAACAGCATCGTTCTTCAGTGCCCTACGCTGTACATATCCGGCATGAATCACTGAAAGGTTTGGGAAGCTTTGTTTCGTGAAAGGCTGGCAGAGGGTGTGGCCTCTGGGTATTCACACGTCACAGTACCCAGGAAGTAAACAATGGAAAATGCGAAATCTCCAACGAGGCGTTTTGGGGCAGCATAGACTGTGTTAGAGTGTTACTCGCTACAGGGTGTACTTTGAAGGTTTGTGACTCTGCAGACCGTTCACATGCATAAAAACCTTCATAACACACAAGGGGACGGGTACTAACCGGAAAAGCATGACATGGGTCCTTTAAGAGACTAAAGGTTAAAATCTTAAAACCTCACTTAAGACCTTTAACTATGATTGCCATGATTTGCGTCTGAAGTTATTCTCCTTTTCTGAGTCACAATTTCGTCAAATATAAACATAGAGACACGATAAACACATTTAAATGTTAAGTTTGACTTACACTTTAAATAGGGGGTCTTTATCTCCGATGTCCATGGCGAAAGACATCTGTCAATCCGTTTGGAAACCGTAGGAAAAAATACATTCCTGAAACTCCGGAACTTGCCTTAGAAATATTAAATTGTTACGTTTTCTTCAGTTTCAAACTAGTTCAGTGATAGTTGTATTGACACCTTTTCATGTATTCTTAACACAAAGTGCTCATAACATATTCAGCCTACTTTTAAGTAAAGATATAAAGGCAACAAACAAAAAAAGTCTGGCCCCACGGCTTAAAGACTACACAGTACACACTATTCTTCCTGCTTACATCTCCCAAAGCAAAATAGTTGTAATGGCGATGAAAAACGTACTTATCTACTTCTCTGTATAAATAATTCAAAGATGTGATTAGGTGATGCAAATGTTAAGTATTTTTGAAAAGGCATGTGTATGTTGCAATACAGGCTGTTCAGTAAATGTATTCTAATGCAACTATTGAAAAAAATGCTCTTTAACACGGTGTAAATATCCAATGTGGCTATAAATACACCCGGGTGCAAATAGCCTTGTTTACTATAGTCAGCCGGGTGCAAAAAACATCCGCTTCAAATCTTCTGTCAACAGAGACATTATTTCAGCAATAGGTAGAGGCTACCTTTCCTGCAATTAGTGAACCTTAATGGCACACACACAGCCTCACGCTGCACCTGAATGCATCCATGTGTGCTGAAGCAAAAGCTCATACAAGGTTCAACTTGGAAAACACGTTTATTCACTTTTACCAGTGCAGTTGAATGACAAAACAAAACTTCAACAGAAAGAGACAAACATGAAATAGCACTGCATTACACAAGTCAAGATCAGTTAAGGTCGCAACACCTCGCAAACAAACAACACTATTTTCAGAGGATTTGTCTGAATATCTGCATTCGGATACAAGGCTTTGTACATGCTTATGGTGTTATCCTACAAGCAGAGAGGGAACAGAAATAAGTCCTCGTGGTCTTTGTATGTGGCCAGTTGTTTTGATACACTGCCACCTGCTGGTTAAAAGGAAAACATACAGCAACTGGATCAGGAATATATTTTATACATTTTCAAGCCTTGACTGTAGTACCATATCTGGTATTTCGTATCAAGCCTGACTTATATTCAAACCGTAGAACATTTTTATCCCGCTTTTGCTTAAATTTGAGCTCTTGCTATGTGTTTTGGACGTCACGTAATCTAAAAAAACGATGTCATTTTTTACACTGGAATTCAAAATACAATGTTAAACAATGTGACACCTATTCTCATCTGAACTTGGATGTTGCCTAAATGTAACACATCAGTTACAGTTTGCATTTAAATATTTATAAAAAAAGTAAAATAAACTTAATAGGTAAGAAAAACCGAACGACCAACTTGAAATATAATTCCAGAAACTATACGTGTGTGTGTGCGTGTGTGTGTGCGTGTGTGTGTGTGTGTGTGTGTGTGTGTGTGTGTGTGTGTGTGTGTGTGTGTGTGTGTGTGTGTGTGTGAGAAAGCGAAGTCTACAATACACTGTATATGCTGTAAATGTCCAGCCAATTCAGCAGATATGAGCAAATTAACACTGCGTACAAGTCTGGAGTGGAGATACAATCGTACACAATGTGTGTGTGGTGTTTAGGACTCGTCTCCGTCGGCACTATCTCCGTCGTCCTCTCCTTCCTCAGGCTCATCATCGTCATCATCCCTGCCTCTGTTTTTCATCTGTACAACAGGAAAATGTGATTCAAAAAAGTAATTCTTAACATACAGTATAAGCTCTCCCTCCCTCCCTCTCTTTCTTCATCCCCCGCTCCTCACCTCATCTTCATCGTCCAGCAGATCTCCATCGTCATCTGAGTCGTTCATGCCACGTTTCAGGCTGTCACCTTTCTTGCTGGAGCTGGAGGAGTTGAGCGGTGACACCTCGCCCGGCTCTGGTTTGCAGTTCTTCATCTCTGAGTAAATGAAAGGGTGACGGTGGGAATTAGAATAAACACCTTATGGCTGTGTTCATGTGCAATATATAATGTTATATAATGTATTACTGCTATTACTGGATGCTAATTTGCAGTTTTATATTTGTACTCAATTTCTTTTATAATGCTGCCACCATGGACGTGCATTTGTTTTTGTTTATTAACATGTGCTGATTCTACATGTATTATGTCTACTAACTTTATTTTTGCGTTTGTATCGGCATTGCCTCTTTGATATTAATTTCCCCGCTGTGGAACCAACAGTTTTGTCTGATTAGATATTTGTGTGGAATATGAGTTATGGTGGAAACAAACTAAATGTAAACAAGGCTGACAAAAGGAATCTCCTTATTTCTAATAAGTATTGTATTTTATTTTGAAGAACAGCCAATGCTCCTTCTAATGAGAATATCCCAAACAAAAGTGAAAAGTGGAAATGTGAAATTATCATAAGATTTGGAGTTAAAGCCAAAAAACAACCAGATTCTTATCATTTTCTTTCTTGATTTCAAGTGGTAGCTTGAGCCAAATTTGAAGAAAATCCCTTTAGATAACCATCTCTGTGTTAGACAATAATGTAGGTGCAGAGGCATTAAAAGTGAACTGAAGCATCTGTGTCAGTGTTTATGTATAATTTTCTGTATTAAACGCTTGTAAAACTTGCCATTAAATCTCCGAGGCCCACCTGACTTCTTGCTCTGGTCTTTCTCCATGCGCTCTAGGCTCTCCAGCAGGTAGTCTACCTTGTGTTTGATCTGTGTCAACTCTCTCTTGATGGTCTGCAGATCATCTACCTTCACCGCTGGAGGAGAAGCAGTAAAAAAAAGCCATTACAACATTGATGTGTGAGACATATTTGAGCCTTAGAGATAATGGTGGTACATACCGGAGCGGGAGGTCCTCTGGGTGGTCTTGGAGGAGGAGGAGAAGCTGGTTTTGGTTCGCCGGCTGCCTCCGCCGCTCACACTGACCCTCGGACGCTTTGAGGGGATGACGGCCCGGGACAGGGGGGGAGGGGGAGGAGGAGGCACCCGGGACTGGTAGGAGTACATCCTGAAACACAGAGGAGAAATAATTAAAAAGTTGCAACAAAATGCAAAAGTGGATCTGCTTCAATTTAAAAAATGTCCCAATATTTCTGTTCCATTGTGAATGTTATCTTAATTGTGTTATATATTGTATTTGCATGTTTAAAAATAAAACAAAGGGTCAGACAGAAAAAAAGTAATAATAAACAGGTGCAGGTGAGATAGAAACCTACTAAGGGCGTAGGTAAAAACCGAATAAGAAAAATAAATGACTCAAAAATATATTTGACATTATAGCAGCTTACCTATCGTAGTAATCTCTTTGAAAGTCATAGTCCAAATCTCCAGAGGAACTGTGGAGAGGGCAGAGTCAGAGAAGAATGATTAACTACAGCATTCATTGTTGACATGAAACAATACTTTCCGATAAGGAAGTCTGGAGGACTGCAGAGTTTCTGTAATATGTTGTTGAATAACGTGGAAACACACCTGTACATGTCTCCTGCAGAGCGCTTCACTGTCTTCGATCTGTGGGGTTTGGGCTCGCCGGCCAGGTTGATGTCTGAGGGAGGAAAAAGAGGAGTAAGGAGTTGCCAAAGTAAGATGATACTGGTTGTTCACCTGATGGTTTTTTACTTTATTTTGAAAGGCCTCAGCTGTTTAGACCAAAAAAAGCTGTTTTTCTTGGTTTTACTTATTATGTATTGAAATGAGCAGGTATAGCAAATATATGTAAAAGGATTACAGGCTCAAATCTCCAGTATTTACATATTTCAGGATAAATATTTTAGATATTGAAACTATTCTATTATAATTTAAAACAAATTACGATTCTTTTTGTCATTTGTTTTCAGAAAGAAAGTCCAGTACTGATTTCAAGGCTCATTACTGGGCCCACTGACTTTCTATCTCCATCACTGCAGTTCTTTGTTACCCATCAACCCCTCCAGCTCACCTAGCACCTGTCCCACGATCATGCGGCCGTCCTCGCTGACCACGGCGTTACGTGCGTTCCTCTCATTGGCGTACTGGACGAAGGCGTAGCCCTTGTGGATGGAGCAGCCCACCACCTTGCCGTACTTGGAGAAGATGGCCTCCACGTCGGCCTTGGTGACCAGCAGCGTGTTGAGGTTGCCGATGAAGACGCGAGAGTTCAGGGAGCGAGGGTCAGTCTTGTTCGTCACATTGCTACTGGCCATCGGGCTTGGGGTGGGGGGGGGACAAAGGTGGACGAAAAAAGAAAAGAAAAAGGGAGAAAACAAAGAGCCGTGAGATATTGCACTATACATTGTAGATTATCTCTGCAATAAGGTCAATGAGATTTTTGACCTTGTGAAGCTCTTTAACAATGGGCCTTTAATCACAGTCTCTTACGTATTGCATGTTTAAGTGAATGAAAGTCTGCAGAAGTAGATTGTCATTTAAATATTATTAAAATATAAACATTTTTTAAATCAACATTTTGCAGAGACATCTTCATATTGCTGTTTTTTTTGTACAACATATAGTAAAAAAAAAAAAAAAGTACATATAATCTAAAGGTGTGTTAGAGAATAAAAGCATTTTGTAACATTTGAGAAGCTATATTTTTTTAGGGAGGCCTTTTAGCATGTATGTGCTTTAATAATATAAATATTTAATTTCTGTCATTGATTGATAATTTCATCCTAATGACGTTACACTGTATGTTCATTCACTGACATTACTACATGTATCAATTTAAACTTATGATAACAAAAAAGTAATGCAATCATTCATAAACACATGGAAAATTCAACATTGTACCTGCTACTAAACATGTCAACGGGGGTGCTTTTAACATATCATTTACACACACTAAATCTGTGCAAAGGGAGCATCTAGATGTGAGACAGCAGAACAGAGAACAGTGTGATGGGGTCATGAAGCAACCAGCACTCACTCCATCATGTCTGTACTCGGGCTGCTGGAGGTCTGCCTGCCTGTCTGACTCTGTTGGAGAGAAGAGGGTTGTCGAGGAACTTTGAGAAACAGTGACTGTGGGGTTACATCTACTACACCTCCAAAAAGTTGCGTTTTCTTAGAGTTTTATCAAAGCCAAAAAATGCTTTTAACTGGAAGAGGGCTGCTCAGGAGGTGGTAGTGAACATGTTTTTTTTTTTTTTTAAAGCAGGTGGCTATAAAAAAAAAACAACCTGTGGGATACATTTGTTATGACAAAACAAAGTATTGAAGTGAGAAAGCTGTATTTTGCTGTATTTGTGAAAACTGATAACTTCCTTGTTCTGTTTATCTACGTGAGGTAACACGCTACAGTGAACACCACTTTAATGAAGCTCATAATGTCACACACTACAGCTATCCAGGTTATTAGGCTTTTTACGGGCTGTGATTATAGGGATTACAGAAAAATCTGATTATTCATAATATCACCATACATGATAAATACAAATATCCTGGTTACTGCATGATATATGTACAGACATCGAAACTAACTATGCTTTGATTTAGACAGCAGGGAAGCACATGGGGAAACATACTATGACTTTCTAAAAGTGTTACTGCTGTTGCAAACCCTAAAAAGTTATGTAACATTGCAGGGAAGTCTGACATGTATCATACTGACAAATACAATACCACATTGACTGAAAGATAACTACATTCAATGTTTGTTTTATTGAAACTACTGTCTATGAGATGACAAATTAAACATTCCCTAGCCTAGCATTATGATAATCTATTATCATTTCTGATGCAAACATTTCAGAATACATGGAGATGTCCTGATTTTCTCTGTTATGTATCATATTAAATTGAATATCTTGGAGTTTTAGGCCACTAACATTTGTAAAATAAAATATGTAACACTAATTTCAAAGATTGTACCGCCCTATTTCTTACTGTAAGGTGTTTGCTATTGTGTCAAAACCTTGTATGGTAGAAAGGACATTCTTCCCTTTTAGGAAATTGCAAAACTTTGTGGTATTATCATCCAGCAACAGAACATTTGTATACATTTGAAGCCAATGCATTAGAGCACTTGGTTTGACATATCGAAAGCTAACGTACTTGCAGAAATATCTTTGCTTTTTGAGTCAGTTTCTTCAAGGTTAAATGCACTTTTTGTAAGTCCCTTTGGATAATGTCAATGTAATGTAACATGAGTAAACACTGGCTTTGCCCTATTTTGGTGTCCATTTTGTTTTTTGTTAATTCCCCATCAACCGCACACATTTCATGTAATTATCACCCACTTCAGCCATGTCTCACCTGCCAAATCCCCACTCTGCTGCCAGCTGAGCTCAACTGAACCCCCGCAGCGCTCCCCCTCTGGCCGCTAGCAGCTAGCAGCTAGCAGGGATTACATGGCGAACAGCCGGCTCTCCGGCCACGGCTTAATGCTCTGCTCTCCTCTACATGATCTGGCCGGGGTGTTTCTATCGTTTGGCAAGCTGACAGTCGCTACAACACCGAGTGTGTTTAGGACGAGGAGGGGTGCTTAGTGTTTCTAAATCTGTGTGGCATGTTGGGGTTCAAAGGGAATATCCAGGGTTTATATACATGCAAATGATTTTCATGACTGATGCCGAATAAAGCCAGTTAGCCTGTGTGAACGCATTTGTTGGAGAATTTTTGATTTATTCATAAACACACACTAGGTGGACAAATAACAAGAGCATCTTACATGTTTAATATATGTATACTTGTGTAAATATAATATACCATGGTCTTTGTTTGATATTATATATATATATATATTGATGATAATCCACTTTTTTGGAAACTTTACTCCGCAGCTGCAGGATTTTTTTCTAAGAGTGAAAATGTCCATTCGTAATTGTCATTTTTTCCATTTCATGCCTGAAAATGTCTTGTTTTGTGAGTCTTCAACCCAAAGTAATCAATTTAATATGATATACAACAGATCAATAAGGCAAGATTCATCCATATTTGAGGCTGAAAACAGAGTTGACCAACTATTTTGCAGGAAAAATTGCTTTAGATGAATTATACTGCTAACCAGTTTATTAGTGTATCTATTATTTCAGCTCTACTTGCAACATTTTATGATTTGCAATGTCTTTTGTTGGCTACCTGTAAATGAGTTACAACAGTTCACTATTCTTAATATCAATAATTTCCTGTATGTGTAAAACAAGCAGGGAGTCCATCCGTTATATTCCAAACTTATACTTAACAGAACAATATAAGCTTCATAGAAGTGGCGTTTACTGCAGGGTTTTAATATTGGGTTACATTATATTTTTATTCAAAAATTAACAGGCTAAATGCTAACTGTTTGCCTCTCATATTAAGAGTTCATATATGGCATATTTACAGTGTTAGCAGCAATAACTTTTCCTATCCTTTGCCTCATCTGGGCGTTATTGTGTGAAACTTCCTAAGATATATAATGTTGTATCTTTAGTTTCATTTTGATCAGTGATGTGAGCGAGTGTTTGTGCTTGGACTGTGAAACACTGCAACTGCAGCACTCATGTTTGAAGACAGACAAGACAATAAGAGAGAAAGCAGATTGTACAGAGGTGCATGGAGCTGTGTGTATTCTGTGTGCAAGAAAAATTATACAATCTTAACCTTTGACGTTATTGTACCTTAACACAATCTGTATTAGTTATTACTGTTATTTGTTAGTGATTCATTGTATTCAGAAGACATGCTTATTTTTACAGGTACAAACTTACTATCGAGGGTGATAATGATGACATCATTGTTATTATCAAGAGCAGGTATCTTTTTTTCTGTGTGGGTAATAGACCAGATTTGAATCCATCAATTGACATGCAAAAAAAGAGATTACATTACATAGCAAAGGCAGGATTATTTAGCCTTTGTCAGAGCCAGGGCTGGATTCAGGAGGAAGTGTTATTCAATATTAGCTCAAAATCTGGTCTCTTATCATCAACACGGTTATGCATTAGGTTATTATAAACTGGGGACATGTGGAAGCTCATGTATAAAGCAACTAGAGTCAAAAGCAGCTGATTGTCTACTTTCACAGCACAACAAAAAAACACTACATGCTACTTGCTCTAGGAAAATCCAAAAGGGGGAGAAATGGTCTGAATCACAAAGCGGTGAAAACAAAAGTGGAATTTTAAAAAAGTGATGCAAAAGTTGTGGTGAAAAAATAAAACCAAAAAAAAAAGTTGAGACCAACTTACGATTTGCCGCTGTTCAAAAAAGAGGCTTCAAAAACTAAACAGGGAGAAACAAAAACGTGATATTAGAAAAGAGGCCATTCAAAAAAGTATCTTGAAGTATTATTTCCACAAGCAGGGAGGGGAAACTTGTGGGAAAAGTATGGAAATCATACAAATAAATTATGTGCCAAATGTCACTGCCTACAGCACATAGAAAATAAAACAAAATTCTTCTAATTATGAACCGTCAATTCACACCTGTATCCTCAATATAAAAAATGTATCTGAAAAAAATATTATTTTAGGCAGATTCTTTTCAAAAAATGTGTTGAATTAAATAAAAGAAAAAAGTGCATGTTATAAAAATATTTCTGGAAAAGCAGTCAGAGATTTGCAGTCAGACCATTAAAAGATTGAACTTTAGTGGTAAGTATCCCATAAATAATAATCTGAGGTTTATCATTATTAACAATGCTATTCTGGTGTTTAAATTACAATTCCTATTTTACTTAAGTTAAAACATGTAACGTTTGAGCATCCTTTGCAAGCTTAGTTGATGGAACGCATCACGAGGAATTACCTTCATAATCTAGGCTACTTAATTAATATCAACCTAACAATTGGGAAAATATCAGAAACGGGTGACATCAGTTAAATAAGAGAATTTAAGGATGCCTTATGCCCTAATTATAGGGGCCCCAGGAAGGGTTCAGCTACAGAACAGCGCCCCTGGAGACTGGAAGGACTCACACTCAAGGACACTTAAAAAGGACACAGTTGGGCTGGGGTGCAGTAGGGGGTTGAGGTACCACAGGGGTGTAAAATAGGGATCTTCAAGTTTAGGAGGCATCATAAACTGCAATTCTACTCCAATAGTAAGCCTTTGTTGCAAAAATCTGATCAAAAATGTTCACATATCTGTATACAGCTGAACATAATAAGTGGGGGGGGGGAAAGAGCAATTTAGAGGCCTAATTTCAGCTCAATGCAGGCCCCTAACTACATCCAGGGCCTGAGCAAAAAAACTGCTAAGAAATGCTTCTGCAAATAGACTAAAATAAAAATTACCAAATGCACATATTCTGCCACACCAAATGAACCACGGTGTTAATGTTCCTTTTAAAAAAACGCCCCAACTCGGCATTGAGGGGAAAAAACAGCTTGCCTGAAAAATAACATCACTCCTGAGAGGTTTCTCTGCAGAAAATACACTGTCGAAATCACAAAGAAAGGCACGAGTCACTGTCAACGAATGCATATCAAGTTAATGGTGGAGGCAAAACCCAAGACGAGATTAAAAAACCCTTTAAAAACATATTTCCAAGAAAAAGGGCGACCCGTTTTGCAAACTGTCCAGAAAAGACTGCAACAATTTCCCATCCTCGAGATTATGACCACACTCAAGATACACAACGACGCCACACAGCAGCACTGCAAAAAAAACGAGGCTTCGAAATGTTCGATAAAAACCAAAGCAAAAATCTTTTAGTGGTGGGAAGCTAATAAAACTAGTCTCTGCGCAGCTCAATATGCACAACACAAAATGTACGCCACTAAAAGCCAACACAGTCTCAGGAACACCAGCCCTGGAAAAAATGCATTAAAAATGAAAACAAAAAAGTCCCAAAGAGGTTCAGAGTCGAGAAAATTGTTTAAAAAAAATAGGGGAAAAAATGCTCTCGGTTAAAAATACTCACCAGGAGTTTAATACTAAAAATTAGTAAAATTCAACGCTGTTTTTACTTGGGTAGGTAAAGATCCGTTTACGGCTCTGCAGGCTGATAGTATCACCTTGAAACCAGTGGACACGAAATGGCGTCGACTCACACAGAGAACAGACGAAGGGCACCGCCCACTACTGCGTACTCGTCTTTGATTGGATACTCACACCACCCTGTGTGAGTATACTCTTCAGGGATTGGCTGATGCGCTTGCCAGTCCGGCCCACTAAAGAACACGTCATGAACTCGATTGATTTGAATGGCAATACATGAGCTCAAAGACAGTCCACTATTAACTGCATACTGTATATGACCACATGTCATTTTTTATTGTATTTTATAGGTTTATATATTTTATTGTAGTTATTCCTTTTGTTGTAGCTTCCTTTATTTTACCCAAAGACATCATTTTAATTTTTATTATATATTATTTGCAATATCATATAGATTTTAGCTCCTTGTGCCCCTGGAATTAATATTATATTGTTATGCTGAATGTGTTCAAAAGGTTTCACCGTCCGACCAGAAGTTAATTTCTTGTTAAAAAGAGCTATACAAATAGAGCTTTATTATTATTATTATTAATAATAATATTATATTATATTGAGCCCCTTCTTTTTTTCTTAGGTTTAAAAAGTTATTATCTATGTTTTTATGTATTTAACAGAGACAAAGATGCAGTATTCAGACAGGAACACATTTAAATATAATGTGACATTATGTACAATCCTGATATGCTGGACAGTTATACATTGAGCAGATTTCGTTTTTTGAGGCTTTATTTTTGTCAAAATGCTTACGTTGCCCTTGTGTTTTTTAATCAGAATCAGAATTGGTTTTATTATCAAGTAGGTTAACACATACGAGGAATTTGCTTTGGTATAAATGGTGGATACAAAGACACAGAATGAATAAGTACTATTCATACACATTTCAAAACAAATGTTGCATAATTTCTTTAAAATGGATAAATACTGTATTGTGTGCTAAACAAAACTGCGTGGCAACAAAGTCACTTTTAACAACAACGTCATAAATAACAATTACAAACAACTTGGTTCCAACATAGTGACTGAACATCTCTAAAGTGTATCAGCAGGGTCACCACTTCATTTTCCGTGAGAATGGACCTGAGGAGTAAACAAAAGTGGGTTCAGCATGATACATTTAATAGATAAAGATGGTAAGAAACAGAGTATTTTAAGTACCTGTGATGTCAGTGATCTTCCTGCGGTTTCGAGGCAAACTGGAATCCAGTCTCAGGTTGAAATCAGGTGTTTTCAGAACTTCCTCCAGCTTACACTGCTCTTCATTTTCCTGTTTGATCAACATACACCGGGTTAACAACAGTCGTGTAAAGTACTTTTACTCAAGTACTGTACTTAAGTTACATTTGATGCTACTTTATACTTCTACTCCACTACACTTACAAGGGAAATTAGGAAACTACATTTATCTTTATTTTTAACAAAATGCATCTCTAAAAATTAAACTGGAGGACTAACTCTTTAACTCACAAAAGATTAAAAAATATAGTTTACAAAAGTCAATCAGAACTGTGCTTGTCTACAACAGTAAAATGCTACTTGATGCAACAATATTATCTAGAAATGTCACATATATAAGTATATTCACAAATAAAGCACAATGATTACTTTTTATACTTTAAGTACATTTAGCTGATAATACTTTTGTACTTTCACTTTAGTAAGAATTGGAATGCAGGACTTTTAACAGTATTTTGACAATAATACCAACGTAACTAAGTAAAGCACCTGAACACTTATTTCGCCACTGTTTGACAAAACCAGTTTGAAAAGTGCTTCACTTTTAAAGCGTGTGAAATAAAAACCTCTGCTGGAGTTTGAAGGCGTTTCCTCCGGCCTACAGGCGTGCTAGGGCCTGGGCTCTCTGATCCACCTTTCTGGCATTCCCTCTCTCGCTGCATGCGGACGGCCTGTCTTGTACTCCTGTACTCCAAGGAAAAGTTGCTGATGGTTTTACAGAAGTCCTCCGCCTTCGTGTCTCTCACCATAGCTCGGGAGTAGCCCAGGAATAGGAGGAAAGAGTGGAACCTGAGGTACACAGAACGTATTACTGAACAACAGCAGGAAGTAAAACAAAGACAGAGCATGGCTATGTCTACAAAATGTACTCTTGGTTAATTAAGGTGAAATCTACAAATGCAAAGAGACAAATTGTCGTAAACTAAAATCCCAAATGTGTATTGTAGATGCTTTCTTTTCTGAAATGGGAGCAAACCAGCTCAAACTCTTATAATATATTTAGATTCCAAAATGCTCTTAGCAGCAAAAATGTTTTTAAAAAAGTACTCGCAACACACCTGTTGATGACCCGCCGATGGACGGCCTTCAGGACCTTCAGCCTTTCCTCGCACTCTTTAAAGATCTTTGGCAGCCGGTGACGAAGCGAGCCCTCCGAGGCCAAAGCATCACTTCCTCCTCCTCTCTTATTCTCATTTCTATCTTTTGTCTTCTTCTCTGCCATGTCTAAAATCTTTAGCTGTTCCCATGATGCTTTGCACAGGGCCTCCAGCTGGGAGAGGTTGGACTGCACTAGGGAGTAGTCGAACTGCAGAGAAGAACAAAGGGGAACGTTTGAGATACTTGCACTTGATTATTTCCATGTTATTCTACTTTGTACTTACCCAACTTCAAGTCAGTGGTAAATGGTGTACTTTTACTCAACTACATGTATGTAATACCTTTAGTTACTTTATAGATTTTGATAAATGATGTGAAATATAATCAACACTTAAATCAGACTTTAGTTACACCTGGAGAAAATTCACAAACTACCCTGCAGTACAGTATGCAAAGTCATTCAAACTAGCTGCACCAGCTTTGAGAACACTTTAATGCATCAATAATTATAATCAAAACATATCATATATATATCATTCTGAAATGGACCAATCTGCACAATGGCTACTTTTGCTTTTGGTACTTTAATTATATGTTGATGCTAATACTTTTGTACTTGAGTAACATTTTGATTGCAGGTCTTGTACTTGGAACAGAGTATTCCTACACTGGCACTTCTCCCACCTCTGCACACAGGAGATACACACACACACACACACACACACACACACACACACACACACACACACACACACACACACACACACACACACACACACACACACACACACACACACACACACACACACACACACACACACACACACACACACACACACAAACACACACACACAAACACACACACACACACACACACACACACACACACACACACACACACACACACACACACACACACACACACACACACACACACACACACACACACACACACACACACACACACACACACACACACACACACACACACACACACACACACAGGCCCAAATACGCACCTTGCCAGCTTTAGTAACAGCAGTGATGTCCGAGTAGAGGTCAGAGGATTGTGGGTAAAGTTGCAACAGTAACACGCAGACGTGAAGCAGAAGAGGTTGGCGAGTGTACGTGTCCCTCACCTGGGAAAGCTTCCCCAGGTAACTCAGCTCAAAACCACGGGCCTTAGGATATGAAAATAAGTTGTGAGAATTTTACAATTACAAGTGGATTAAAGACGAAAAACAAAAATTGGAGCCACCCACCTTGCATCCGTTGAGAAAGTTTCCAATCGCTAACACGGTTGCTAGAATACATCTGAAGGTCTGGCTGGCTGCAAGCTGATCCATGGCCAGCTTCAGATGGAAGAGAGGCTCAGCAACGTCCTGTCACGATACGCACAATGTGATGATTCAGACAGAGTAGGTGGTGTGTTTTGATGCCTATTGGGATTAACATTGTCATGATGATATTGTCGATGATGTATCAAGTGTAGGTGGCTCCATTGTAGTATGCCAATCTCTGAACCAATCGTCTATCATCGCAGTGACACAGGTAAGCATCAGGGTGGCAAAAGCCAATATTTCAACGGGTTCCAGCTTAGTCATCATACCTGTGCCAAGGCGTACTTCCCTGTGTGCCAGTCATTTTTCATAGTCCAATAATCAACTTGAGATAGAAGAATAAAGTTTGTCTTAATACCCATTGGCCATTGTTTGACGACAATTAAAGGTGGGGTAGGTAAGTTTCAGAAACCGGCTCGAGATACACTTTTTGTTATATTCCATGGAATGCTCTTAACATCCCGATAGCAATGAATATCTGAAGTGCTTTGACAAAAAATCCATAGAAAAACGTCATCTGTAGAAGCCGTAATACTGTAAAAAGTACAACCTGCCGGCCTACCTGCCTGTCAGCCTTCCATCGGGGCACAAACTTATCT
This sequence comes from Pseudochaenichthys georgianus, assembly GCF_902827115.2. Taxonomy (NCBI): domain Eukaryota; kingdom Metazoa; phylum Chordata; class Actinopteri; order Perciformes; family Channichthyidae; genus Pseudochaenichthys; species Pseudochaenichthys georgianus. The sequence goes on from NC_047520.1 coordinate 5,109,258, forward strand.
CGTGCCCTCATTGGTCATGTGCGCGTTCCTGTGTGTTGGAGGAGGGGCTCTGTGAGGAAGTGGCAGATTTTCTCCGGTTGTGTATTTTCAAATTCTAGCGATCTCGAGCCGGTTTCTCAAACTTACCTACCCCACCTTTAAGCATAGAATTGGCATAGATTGGGCAACTATATAACCACATTATTTCATACGTGGTCAGTTTGCTAGCTAATTATAAGCTAAATTGTTATCAAACAATGGCCACTGGGTAGCGAGATTGCATTTCGGCCAATGCCTTCTGCCGATTTTTTCTCCAAAGTGTCTTTTAAGCTTAACTCAACCAAAGCCAACTCCAATGTGATTCCAATCAGATCCATAATTAGTTTACAGAGAGTACATCATGCTAACTACCTAGATCTTGATACATTTTCAAACATAAATGCAAGAGTGTTTTCATGATGGGATTGAAAAACGACTATCTCTTAACAAAAAGCTTTTGTTTTGTACATTTGAAGTGTCAAAACTAATTTCTGTCCCATGCTCATTTCCCTTTTACTTACCCTTTCTAACGAGTCGTAGTCCAGCGCAAAGGCCCACAGCTGAAGCCTGGAGTTCAGATGTGGTATTTCCCCCAAAGTGAGCAGGCAGAGCTCGGCGGGGGCCAGAGGCGAGTGGGGGTTCAGGGCCTTGGCCTCCTTGATCAGACTCAGCTCCTCTTCTGTTGGGATTAGCTCTTTAAGCCGCTGTATCAGAAGGGAATGTGGAAAAAGATTATAAACCATACTGCAGGACTATTCAGGACGCAGCTCAGGTTTCATTTAGCCGTTATAAATGTATGGTGAGGGCAACAAATAGCCTATCCAACTTTAAAGGTTAAACAAAATGCCGAAGCTCAAATTCTGCAGGACATGACCTCTACTGTACTGTTTACCTGAACGTCGTCTCCGTCCAGCACACTGCTGTCCATGCTGTAGATGGCAGGGGGGAGGAGGCGGGGAGGGGGGAGGCTGCTCAGAGCGATGGTTATGATGTTACTTCTCTTCATCCCCAACACTGAAACTGATGGCTGCTTCTGTGTTAGGGTATACAAAAAGACAAGAGACAGATGTAAAGATACTGTACTATACATACATCATGTTAAAATTTATTTTAGGGTTGCATTTTGCACCCCGTGCTTTAATACCTTTAATTCAATTTAATTGTAATACATGTCTACTGAGTCACTATCTATTTCAAAACACATTGGGGATTTACCCATGGCCTACTGATTATAAAGCCCTTGCATTTTCAGCATTACTGTAGACTGTATATAGGCTTTAAGAGTATTACAGACAACATTCCTGGGGAAATTATCTTTTTAACTCGGACAATGAACCAATAGCGGCCATCGGTGCTGCCAAACAAAACGGTGGTCTTTGTGATCATAACCATATCAGTTTTGCCACTTCAACCTTCAATCTTAAGACTGATAATTGAGGCAGAACCTTAGTAAATGGGGCAAAACTGTGGTTGCTTTTACTTTATTCCGAAAAACAAATACTGCAAAATGTAGAAAACATGTTTGTTAGCCCAATCCCGCTTTATTCCTGAGACATTATCCCGTCTAAAGGATCTTACCTGCCTCCCAAAAGCCACATTAAAAGCGTTGCTGCTGCCCTTAGATTCAAACAGGTACTCCAGTCGGTTTGTATCCAAATGCACCGGCTCGAGCCCGGCCCAAATAGTCTGAGTCCCAAAGCGCGTCATCCTGGGAAGTGGAGCTAAACTCGGCAGTTCCCTCCAGTGGAGCTTCAAGGTACGAGATTTGGTGGATGCACCTTTATGGGAGGGCAAGGTCAAAGGTGGAGGAGGGGGAGGAAGAGGAGGGGGTGCTGGAGGGGCTTGGAGGCAACCCGTCGATAATTCATTGGTGGAATTGGATCCCTCGTCTTCGGTACTGTCTTCCTCGTCCCAGAGGTCTGAGAAATCCAAGGTGTTGAGGCAAAGACGTGCAGCTGGTTTTCCGAATGAACCCCAGGATTGGTCGAAATCCAATGTCAGGGGGTTATCCTTGGTTTGGTCTGATTCCTTCATTGGTCTTTCAACGCTGTCTGTGACTACAAGAAAAGTTCTGTTGATATAGTCAAACCAGGGTATGACTCCTGTTTTGTGCTTGAGGAAGAAGTAGTCTCCTTCCTCATTTTAGATAAAAACAAGGCCTTTTTGGATCAGATGACTTTTCTTCGTCGTTATGTTCCACACAGCAGCTCTTCCTCTCACTGTGCGAACAGTACTCCCCTCAGACGTTGTGTATCTGCATCTGAATGTCTGTGGATGCTCAGTTTCACTTGTTGACCACAGAAGCGCATAACTCACGCACGACCAAATCACAATCTTCGAACCACCTTCGGGTGTTCTCGCTGCACCGTACCCTGCAATTGCCTCGGCTGCAGTGATTGTCCTTTAGGGGCGAGCCAAATCTGCCGCTTTGATCCAAACATCCATTGTGACCTCGGTCCATGGGAAATAATTCATGTCAGTTAAATCCAAAGAACGCTTTTCTGTAGCACTTCTGCAATATCCAAATCATGTTCTTTCACCGTCATCTCTTTCTGATCCTGGTTCTGTGACAGGGAGTGGATTTTGGAACGCAAAAAGAGAGAGAGAAGTACATTTGTCCGTTGGAGCATCAGTCTTGGTTTATTTGAGTTGCACCCTTTCCCTTAATTTCCTTATCGAGCCTGCATCTCCTGTTTGTATTGCTACTTGTGTATACACAGACGTCTCTATCTGCCTCTGAAGATCTGTCCCTTCCCTCCTCTCCTGCCTCCCCCTTCTCCCCTGGGAACGCATAAAAGAGCACGATTGCCCAAATTCTCCCCTGCATGCATCCCATGTTTTTATTACATGATCCCTTTGAGGATGACACATCAGCATGCAGTAATGCATTCATCAAAGCTGCCTTGACGGAAAAAAGTATACTAAATTGGTCATTATGCAACATTGAGGACATTTTCTTCTAGTAAAGCATTAGCAGAGTAGCGATTGCAATATATCCAAGCATAACTGGGCGAAACAATGTAAGGGAAAACGTCAGGGTGTCTGCTGAATCACATGCAGTGTTCAGTTATGTTCACAGGGGTCATTTGCATGGTCCACATGCAGCCATAATGAGGATCCCTCCCTCGGACATTAGGTGGCCCCTAATTACACGTAATCTTGTTGAGTGCAGCAGCAGGGCTCATGGGACATTGAGGCCAAGCTCCTATTTACATTCATGTATATGTACATTGAATACTGTTTTACAAACTGGTCGTTTCTTTGTGCCACAAACCTGAAACCAATAGAACAGCTGTACAAGAGAGCTATCAAGGTGTTTGACAGAAAGCCACATTCATTCCACCACGGTACCATCCTAGAAAAACACAATTTCTTGAGTTTTGACAATTTTAAGTCTTTTAAAATGTCACAGTCTGCTTTCTCACTCACCTATTTTCTGCATTAACTTTCCTTAGTCACCTGGTAGTCACACCCTGTCTCTCTCTCACTCTGTTGCACCCATCAGCTCCATTAGTATTTAGGCCCACTTCACTTTCACCTCAGTGCCAGATCGTACTTTGCAGCATGCCAGTCTTTCCCGCATTACCCTTCAGATTGCTCTCCCGGTTTCGACCCTGCCTGTCCCTGACCAGCCTGCCTCGCCTGCTCCCTGACCCGTGCTGTACCTGCGACTCCCGTCCTGCTTTCTCCTGGAACCCTCGCCTGTCCCCGACCAGCCCTTTGCCTACTATCAGCCTATTGCCTTCAATAAAGCTGATTACCGACTATCCCTGGTTTCCCGTGTTCTGCATTTTGGTCCTCAGCTCGTTTGTGACATAAAATGCGCTTTTTTTTATAAATGTTTACATGGACTGCCCCCCCCCCCCCCTTAAGAGAATTCATCCACTAAAAACACACTGGACGCTGCACTAGGTCAGAAACCAGAGGAGACTGTGAAGTCCACCGTAGAAGGACCACTTTTGGACAAAATGGCCTCTCCATTAAAGGCAGCTCGTTGTGGAATAGCCTCCCTGAGACACGGGATTGTCCCACTCTCAATAGCTTCAAAGGTCAACTCAAAGAATGGTGGTGTCTCCTCTTGCACTTTATATGTCGTAGCTGCTACATTGTACTGCCATGTGGTTAATGCTTGTATATGCTGCTCATGCTCTTTCTGCATATCATGTATTTATTTTTGCCATGTATATAACTGTTCATAAATGTTGTATGTGAGGGACTACGGATGGAAATTAGCTAAATGCTAAAATCCGGCTCATTTAAACTTGAAAGCATTATTTTGTTTTAAAGTGTTCATCAATGTGCACGTTCAAATAAACGATTACATGAAGATGTATCAACAGTACTTCCAAGCATGCTTCAAAAAAGGAATTCAAAAAGTATATTTCAGCCAACATGTTCTTCAATTCATTGCAAACGATGAGTGTATGAATGAGATTTAATTCAATTGTAACCACACAATTCCCACCTTTAAATGTGAACTATTTTACTCTCATCAACTTAACTTCTAATTTTCTTGAAAGACAATGACATACCAGTGTACACATTCATCGTAAGAATGCAGTGGTGGTTTTGGGCGGGGAAGGTATGTACGTGGGCCGCCTCCTTTGGACCTGATGATTGGTGGGTTCACAAAACCACTTTCAGATCATGGACCTGGGGCGAGAACGCTGACAAAAGAAGACAAACAAGTTGAGCATTTCAGTAGTCGGTTATGCAAGTCTGGAATTTAAGCTGTAACGCAGTATTAACTTACATGATACTCATCTAAAGGTTACTAAATATAAACAGTTTAGTTGTGTCCCATAGCAGAATAATCAAATTATGATGGTATGATTTATAATTGATACTGTTTGCCTGCAGTAAATAAATATGTATTAGAGTTCCCCTGTTCTACATTTTGGATCAATTATTTTCTGTTTGTATACTGTCTAAAAAAACTTTAAACGTGTTTTAGTTATAGTTTTTTGTTGCGAGAAACATCACATAAAGCCATGCATGCATCCCAAATTGGGAAATTGTTTTGTCACAGCAGCAGTCAATGTACAAGAATTTCAACATTTCTTAAAAATGGAATAACATACAAATACAGCAGCAGTAAATGCACACGAATTTCAACATTTCCTAAAGATTGAATAGAATACAAATAAACATAAAACAATATACATGTTCTCAGTAGAAAATACATATATAATTGTAGTAGTAGTAATGTTTACCACTTTTGTTCAAGTTAAAGAATACACAGTCACTGCCTGAATATAGGACTGCATGCATTCAGTATCCTCCTACTGACTTTTTTTAAAACATCGTCTTTTATTTCGAAAGTCTCGACCGGAAGTCCCTCCTGCCGCTATCCGCGCTCCCGCGTTGCTTTGGGAACATTCGGTATCCCCGTGTGCGCGCTTGGCTTTCATCACACAGAGGATTTTCTACAATGTCAAACATTCACCATCTGCGCGAAGTCATGGCTTCTTTTACGCGAAACGATGAGAGGCATCGCCGCGTGCTGCTGCTCATCCTCTAAACACAGAAGTCCATTCACTTTTTTATTTATTAATGCATTTATTATTCCATGTTCCTGGACGGGATGCGTTGGAGGTAAAACGGGATACTCTGTTCTTTTTTGTTGTCGCTTAGACAATTAAGATTGTTTTCACCATGCCTCTGCGTAAAATCATAATGTTGTGTTTTTTTAAATATCATTTAAAAATGAAAACATGATCTCTTGATATTGACAGTATATTTTCCCCCCCTTGCATCTTTATCTGAAAAGTTGTCAGGCTCTTACATTGACTGTCGTAGGCTATTACGTAATGTGAGTGCAGACAGATCTGTACACCACTGTGTAACACCAAGATGAAAACAAAAAAAAGAATCTTTTTGCTTCACTTTAAGGACAAATAAGTGTCCACCATTACGATATAGGAAGTGTAGGAATATATATCCTATATTATCAATCAATTTGTTTTAATTTATCAATCAATAATAAAGCCATAACTGAGGATGTATGTGCTTCTTAGTGCCTAAATAGAAAGTCAATGACAATAAACTAGAACTGGCTTTGTATAATTAATTGGAATAACATAATTCTGATTGGACCTTCATGACATGATTTTACAAATAATATCCAGTCATTAGTCAAAATGTTTTGCTAACATGTTAGAGAGGACTATAACTGACTCTGTTGTTGTTGTGCCGCAGCAGGTCTATGTGAGTGTGTGAGCTGGGTCAGAGGTCATGCTGCGGAGGGAATCTGACTCCCGTGGTCTCTTTTCCTCGGGAGAGACGTCTGACAATGACTGTGTGGTGAGGTCATTTATTTATACCTGTCAAGTTCATTTACATTGGGAATCTGTTGACGGTACTGTATATAACACACACATTTTGATCCGTGATATTGAGACTTATATTTTACCTTTAAGCTGAGTGCCATCTCTGTTATATTGGAGAGAAGGCATCTCACACATAACAAACTAGATTGATTGATATCCCTACAGCTTGATGGAAAAGGTTGTTTTGATTTTAGGGTGAACCGTCCCTTTAAGGGGATAATGTGGCAAAAAGAATATGTTTGCCAACAGCAATGTCTCTTTCAAGGAATCATGACCTGGATAATCAACAGAGTTTTCTGTGAGCTGTTTGAAGTAGGAACTATTTTATTTCCACCCAAGTAACCCTGCCAATCGTATCACGGTGCAGAAGGACATTAATGTTTACGTCTCCTGTTGTCACAAGCTTTTTGTAGTTTTCTAAGTATATTCCCGCTTTTTAAAATATATTTGTTTGCACTTTTAAGCCAAGTGCAATATAATTATAGTTACTTCAATCTGAGAGAAAGCAGCACCTCTATGGCTGATATCAACGCCAAACTCACTAACAATCCAGATTGATAAACAGCTTTTGGCGGTGTCCCTTTAAAAAATACAATACAGTGAATCCAACTTTAACATCCAATAAACGGCCACCACTTTGTATTTACTTATATCTCTGATGTTCTTTGACTGAATCATATGAATTAATCAGCTTTCATAACTCAAATGTCTGGCAGTGCCAGTCAACTCCTCCACTTTTGAGCAGTTTAAAAGCAGAGTAGGTGGAGAAGGTTAAAAAGCCAGGAATCACATCACGTAGCCACCAACACGGAAGCATTTATAAAAATACTTTAGCTGTCTCCATGTAACTTCTAAATGATACCGATCTACTTCTCACTGTCTTACTTTGTAACAGGTTTCTGGCTAACGAATAAAGGGACAAGAAGCTTCTCATAAGGTTGTCAATCCTCTCTGTGTTTCTCTGTGTCTCAGATGGGGGCGAGTTGCGGAGAGGTGGGTGTAGCGTGTCTGTGCGAGATCGGTCCCTGTACACTTTATCCAGAAGCACACACACCTACGCCGGTGAGTGCTCAGGCTCTTAAGACTCTGTGGCCGTCGCCTGCTTCTCCATCTTTAATAGTGCTTTAAATACATGCCTCTTACCTGCTGCTGACCTCTATCTCGCACTGCCTTTGTGTTCTTTACTGTATGTTTAAAAGGCACTGGTATATGTCTTTAAATCAATCATATATTCTTCACTTTGTGTTTTCAGGACACACGCCTGTGTGAACACTGTGGAAAGAACAGAGTCATGATAACCAGGTACTCCGAGGGATACGGAACGGAGGTAATGTGTGTTTCTTTTGACATGCGTGTAACTATTTATTTCAGACATTTTCCGACCTTTATGTGTCTGAATATATTCAATGCGTTTTCATTTAGCAGGCAGCTATGGTTTCAAGGTTGCATCATGTGAGGCATACGTGAGGCATTTATGTTCCCTGTCCCAAAAAAACAACAACTCAGCAGACAAAATATTTTACATACATAATACAATCTATTCTTGAACTAGATTGGTATGACACTTGTGATTCCACTGTTTTATTTAAAGTAACAGTTTAACATTTTTTGTTTGTGTAATATGAAGCTACAGCTAAAGGGACTGGAATGGGCTTAGCCACGAAAGACTACATAACCCTCTGGTTAAAACAGCATAATCAAAAGAGAGATACAGTGTTAATGCAGCATTAGAGTTCTTGGTAGGTATTTTTATTACATGTTTTATCATTTTTAGGCTAGTTGTTACCCCTTCTGTGCAGTCTTTATGCTAAGCTAAGCTAACTGTCCTGCAGCCAAAATGATAAGGTGATAAGAAAAAGTGCTTAAAATAGTGCTCTAAGATACTTCGACACATCAACAATTGTAGCGTTGGGCTGTCACGATATCAGATGTTCACTACACGATTATCATGACTCAGTCTTTGTGTTTGCGAATCAAAATAAAATCCGTAGGAAGTGCCAGATTCGGTGTCTCTAAACTCATTAGTCATGTGTTGAGGAGTCAGCGGATCCATGCATAATAAAAATGGTGATTATAAAAAAGTGAACATGAGTACACGCACTCACACAAATGCCATCATCGAGTGTTGTTATTTTTGGTTTACAGAAAGTGGCGGTCAGTGATGATTCACTTTTACTTATCTGGGTTTCACTGAAAGACGACAAAATAAAAGCCCCAAAACTGTAGATGTGGTGGTTGAGTTTATCCATAATTAGTGCTTGTGATACTTTACCCAACGTCATTAAATTAGCATATCATAAGTTTAACATGAATGTCTTTTTTAAAACGGTCATTTTTATCACATACTTGATATTCTAGTTGCTAAATGTGTCATTCCTGTGCAGGAGGAGTGTGTGTTGTCAGACCCTCAGGGGGAGAGTGATGCAGATGCTGATATAGAGGACACAGATTGCAGGTTTGATATGCACACACACTCACACACACTTTCATATCCACACACAGTGCATCTTTGCTTGTAGTTCTCTGACCTTGTGCCTTTAACCTGATTGGTTCAGACTGCAGGAGCCAGGTTCTCTGCAGCGAATCAGCTCGCGCAGACGAAAGCGTCCACGGGTGGCGCGGCAAGACACCACGGAGAGCGAGGACGACGGGGGGCGGAGCCACCAAACACACCGCTGGAACCTCAGGCTCAGCCCCGACAGAGCAGACAGCCGGACCATACTGGAGGTAGAAAACACAGCAATGTGAATTCTAATTAGTCGTGTTTCTGTACATCTGTTCACCAAATTACACAACACAACACAGAGGTTTGAGAAAAGAGATATTGTCACAGCTGTAGATCCAGCTTTTAAACAGGGTTGCAGTGACAGTATCCCATAGGCTTTCCCTATTTGGATCAATTAAAGGAGACATACATTGCTCAAATGTATGCTCATAATATTTGTTGGGGTTTCAACAAGAACATATTTGCATGGTTAAATGTTGAAAAAACACGTTCTTTTTCTCATACTGTCCATCTGAATATACCTGTATTTACCCTCCATCTGAAACACTCAGTTTTAGCGCCTGTCTCTTTAAGACCCCCCAAAAACTGATTGGTCAGCGTTTTTCAGGTCTTCCAAACTGTCTCAAATCGAATTATAGAGTCCTACAATACATGATATACAGTGGGGCAAAAAAGTATTTAGTCAGCCACTAATTGTGCAAGTTCTCTCACTTAAAAAGATGAGAGCGGCCTGTAATTTTCATCCTAGGTACACTTCAACTGTGAGAGACAAAATGAGAAAAGAAAATCACATTGTCTGATTTTTAAAGAATTTATTTGCAAATTATGGTGGAAAATAAGTATTTGGTCAATAACAAAAGTTAATCTCAATACTTTGTTATATACCCTTTGTTGGCAATGACAGAGGTCAAACGTTTTCTGTAAGTCTTCACGAGGTTTTCACACACTGTTGCTGGTATTTTGGCCCATTCCTCCATGCAGATCTCCTCTAGAGCAGTGATGTTTTGGGGCTGTCGCTGGGCAACACGGACTTTCAACTCCCTCCAAAGATTTTCTATGGGGTTGAGATCTGGAGACTGGCTAGGCCACTCCAGGACCTTGAAATGCTTCTTACGAAGCCACTCCTTCATTGCCCGGGCGGTGTGTTTGGGATCATTGTCATGCTGAAAGACCCAGCCACGTTTCATCTTCAATGTCCTTGCTGATGGAAGGAGGTTGTCACTCAAAATCTCACGATATATGGCCCCATTCATTCTTTCCTTTACACGGATCAGTCGTCCTGGTCCCTTTGCAGAAAAACAGCCCCAAAGCATGATGTTTCCCCCCCATGTTTCACAGTAGGTATGGTGTTCTTTGGATGCAACTCAGCATTCTTTCTCCTCCAAACACGTCTAGTTGAGTTTTTACCAAAAAGTTCTATTTTGGTTTCACCTGACCATATGACATTCTCCCAATCCTCTTCTGGATCATCTAAATGCTCTCTAGCAAACTTCAGACGGGCTTGGACATGTACTGGCTTAAGCAGGGGGACACGTCTGGCACTGCAGGATTTGAGTCCCTGGCGGCGTAGTGTTACTGATGGTAGCCTTTGTTACTTTGGTCCCAGCTCTCTGCAGGTCATTGACTAGGTCCCCCCGTGTGGTTCTGTGATTGTTGCTCACCGTTCTTGTGATCATTTTGACCCCACGGGGTGAGATCTTGCGTGGAGCCCCAGATCGAGGGAGATTATCAGTGGTCTTGTATGTCTTCCATTTTCTAATAATTGCTCCCACAGTTGATTTCTTCACACCAAGCTGCTTACCTATTGCAGATTCAGTCTTCCCAGCCTGGTGCAGGTCTACAATTTTGTTTCTGGTGTCCTTTGACAGCTCTTTGGTCTTGGCCATAGTGGAGTTTGGAGTGTGACTGTTTGAGGTTGTGGACAGGTGTCTTATATACTGATAACGAGTTCAAACAGGTGCCATTAATACAGTTAGCAAGTGGAGGACAGAGGAGGCTCTTAAAGAAGAAGTTACAGGTCTATGAGAGCCAGAAATCTTGTTTGTTTGTAGGTGACCAAATACTTATTTTACCGAGGCATTTACCAATTAATTCATTAAAAATCCTACAATGTGATTTCCTGGATTCTTTCCCCCCATTCTGTCTCTCATAGTTGAAGTGTACCTAGGATGAAAATTACAGGCCTCTCTCATCTTTTTAAGTGGGAGAACGTGCACAATTTGTGGCTGACTAAATACTTTTTTGCCCCACTGTATATGTGATGATAACTTACTGTACTTCTAAACATGTAATGTACACCAATGGCTTCTTGGTACTTTTTTTGTAATTTGTGTGATTTATTTCCTCTGTTTTAGCGGATTACATTAGAATAAGTCAAACAGAAGTGGCAGGAGTTTATCTGGATGGATGGAAATTAGCACTGAATGAGCACTTTAACAGAATGGGAAATAAGTTGTTTCAGCTTGTTTACCATATCACCACTGCTGAGGAATCTCTGAAATAGTGCTGAAAACAATTGGGCTCTTTTGATTATCACAACAGTATATTTGTGTCAGTAGCCCTTTGAAATGTGCATTGTGTTTTAAGCTTTTCCCCCCTACAATAACAGCTCTCACATCTTTGTCTTCCAGGAGAGCATATCACAGGTCAGGCCACTGGTCATCTGCCGGCCGAACGTCGAGAGGCGACAGACTCCGGGCGAACTTCCCCGAGGCTCCAAATGTCTGATGTCTCTATGGCCAGCTTCCCTCTCTCTCCCTCTCACCCTCCTCCTCCTGCTGCCTCTCTCCCTCTCTCTCGTCATTGTGATCGTGTCTTTCCTTCTGCCGTGGGCTCGCGCTTGACCTCGCCTTTCTGTTTCAAGAGAATGATTACATTACAGAAAAACCTACCGCCAACTCAGAAAAGGCAGTGAATGGCACAACATGGGCACACACACATGGTGCTTTAGAAATGAAATCGACTTTTGGGTGTAGTTGGCCTTTTGGTTACATTCAATCCAGAAAAGCACGGGGTAAAATACTTTCATTCTGAGCCACTTTACATTTACAGCAGAATCTGTTTCTGACGCAAACGATAAACTCCGTGCTTTCTTTTGCCGCACGAAAATCTCACCTTCCGTGTCACTTTCTCACCCCCTCATTGTAAAAATAGACCTCTCGTCTCGCTCCTTGTAATAACGAGCCACGGGAGTGATAAGCGGGGGGGAAGGGTTGCGTGGCTGCACAGGTAGATTATAAAGGGAGTCATTAGGAACATAGGAAAAAGATGATGCTGCTGAACTATGCAAATGTTATGTTCCTACTGCAACATCTCCTATTTCTTTGGCACTACCATCACCGTCTTGACCCTCTACCCTTTCTCTTTGAAATACAGGGAGTTATGGTTCTAAAATTGAGCATGACCCCATCTTAAAAAGCAATAGCAGATGAGATATCATTTTTGAAACGATGGCTTAAGTGTTATTTTACTTAAAAACAGGTGGATCTTCTTTCTGGCTGTACTTTTGTGTTTCCTTGTAAAAATAAGCTGACCTCAAAGAAAACGTGATGGGATCTTAATTATGTTAAAGTTATTTAAACACTTAAAACACAGTCTTACCGTTGATTACTATTGTGTTTGATAATGTTTATGTTATATCTATATTTATTATTTAAGAAGAAATTGACAATCAGTCACACTACTTTTTCAAGATGAAATTATTGGAAGACTTGTGGCATTTCTGTACTGTATATGTTTAAAGTTATGTTGTTATTGTATGTATTTAAACTTCAAACCACAGTAGATTTGCTTGCATCCTTGTAGAGAAATATGAAATCCCAATTAAGATCAGGTATGAGCTCATTTGATTGGTGTTCAACAACCGTGTATCCAGCATTTAATGTTGCCTGTTTTACGGGTTATCCGTGTGATCGCCTCTGTGTTCTTTGAGCCATAGAAATTCAATAAAACTAAATTGTATTTTGACAAAAAGAGCTTCCTGGGTGTCTATAACAGCAGTGTGAAACAGCAGGGTAGTAGTTTTGAGCTACAATTTGTCTTTACAGATTTTATAAGAAAAATCGAGCTCATTCCAATAGAAAATGACGTCCGCACAACATTCGTGTTAGGTGAAGAAGGATTCAGTTAAAAAACAACAGTTTGATAAATACACTGACATCTGAATAAAACACCCACACAAAACATTTAGAGAGGCGATTTAGAGATGCTAGTAGAAATACCCGAGGTCAGAGCAAAGGTTAGGATCTCGGTCTTTATCCTAAACTAAGCTAGCATAGCATATGTAAAGATGTCCTTATTTAACTTGAACGCGGAAAAACGTACTCCGTAATATGTCGGAATAGAACTCACAGTTGTTGTTTTTTAGAATAAAAGTGACCAGAGTTTAAAACGGGAGGAAAAGGTGAAGAGAAGTGAAGTGAATGCATCATCACTTCTGCGGCTATTAAGAAGAAGAAGAAGAAGAATGTAGCTCGGCCTCTTGTCCCAGCAGTGTTGGCGCTCTTCACTCCGCCTCTCACTGCGTGGGTCGCCATGGTAACAATCAGGACTGCCGAGGAAACAGACTTTTCATAAGTAAATTGTGTGAGCTGCTGCCCGGAGCAAAGCACTCACTGTGGGTGATAATAACGTGAATGTGGTGATGCAACATCTGCTGGGTTTCAAACTCAGAATATTGTGGACATGGTGGTAAACAAAAATGTTTCCTTTGCTATGAATTTAAAATCCGCTATAATCCCCCCTGCTTTTGGGGCTTTATCAGGGGAGTCGCCTGGACCTGGAAACATTCGGGGTTTAGCCCACAGTGGCGGCGCTAAAGACACATTTTCTACTGCAAGACTCCCCACACGCACATACACAATTGCGCCATCTGGTGTCACAAACGTGTGCCTGCATTAGCTTTGTTATGGCAATGGATTGTGGGAGATTCTCATAGCACGTGAGGATCTCTTGAGGGTAAGGTGCCTGTATTATCTCGGTGGACAAAATGTATGTTTTTATTTTATAAGGACAATAACGTACTGTTGTGTTTGTTTAGTTTAATGTTAATTGTTTAATGCTCACAGTCACAGCAACATGTTTTTGTGTGATTGGTTTTATATGATTTATCAACGTGATCATCAATAGCTAATCTGAGCACGTGTCCTTTTATGCTGTCCATTGAAATGCAGGAAAGTAATCACCAGCTCTGAGTGATCTGTTGCCGAGGGGACACTACACGGAGTTACATAAACAGAGAAAAAGTGCTATTTTGAGGGAACTCACCTCCTCTAGGGTCCCCCAGGAAGATTTTTTTAAATGATGAAGTTAAAAGCATCAATCTTGTGCACTTTGAGAGCAACATCAAGAGATATGGATACATCTCTCAACACCCATATGTCAACAAAAATCAAAGAATCCGAATCAGAAACGGGTTTATTATTTTAAAACACTTTATTTTCCAATTAAATCATAAACTATGTCAAATTATTAGAAGTTGTTAGTAATCAGATTAAACAGAAAAAAGGGATGGAAGGAGGAAATAATAATCCCTCATCTCTTGCTGTTTGCCGTTGAAATGATCTCTTTTGCTGGCCAAACATGCTGGATGGAAAGCAGTGATGTCTCACTTGCCTTGGCCCTGTATCTGCAGTCCCTAAATCAGTCATGTTACCCATTGACTCTTGTCTGTTCTGGTGCTCCTGTTCATTGTCGTTCTTGTCTGTTGTATCTCCTCCTTGTGTGTCCCTTTCTCCTGTTCTCCATCCTCTACTCCGTTTGGCGCATCTGTGATGACTGTGTAGGTAAACACAAACAAGTATGTAAGTCAATCAGTTTCCAGCTCTGTCAAATAAATGAATTTCAAGATACACACATGTGTCTTCATTAAAATGAGTTTCACCACACAGTCACAAAATGTAATACTAACCAATTGAAAATAGTTAAATGTACATCTCTTGTAGATATCACTGTTAGAGTAGTTATCTGCCAATAGGACATAATCATTCCTACAAATGCAGTTTGAGTAATTCACTTAATATATTCACATCACACTTTAATATAGTCATTTTCACTTAATACTCTAATATAGTCATCTTTCTGCATTCAACACTAAGGAAAGCTGTATAATTTGACATGATAATGAGGAAAAAAGGCCTCCGACAATGCAGATCATTTTGGGATCATATCAATTTTAAGATGGGGTCCCGGGTCAAGGCTTAATATTTGGGAGCATAGTGTCCCTTGCCCCCTTTCAGGAGCCCCACTGGATTAGCTTTGATCTGAAATATTTGTATAACAAGCTTGTTAGCTGGCTGTCCATCTCATAATGTTCACATAGAAACTAGCTGTCAATAGGAAATATCAATCAGAAGAATTATAATTGAATGCAAAAATCTGTCACAAAAAGAGGTTGCACATTTAAATGCACCTGTGTTGTTATGGCAACGTCAGTGGCCAGACAGCCACATTTACTGCTGCAAATACGTTCAAACATGCTGTCGACACGTAAAGCAGTGGCAACTATGCCACCATTTCAGCTGACTCTTTCTCAGAAATACTGTCACATAACATCCAGGAATCATATATTTCAGTGCTAGTTTGATGCTAAGCTAAGCTAACTATGAAATACTTTAACTGACAAGACTCCGGATCAACTGTGTACTGTAAGGTAGCTTCTAGCTTCATGTCGAACAGTAAGTCAACCTTTCCCAGAGAGCTTTCTTTGAAATCACCAGGTAACGCTAAAAAATACAACATTTAGATTGTATGACAAAGTGTGTATATAATATATCTGGCTAGCTAAAGCTACTTGCTAACGGTTTAGCTTACCCCCGCGATTCAAAGTAACGTCAACGTAGCTATAATTTATGCTTTGCTTACATGTTCGCATACCTTGTTCACCTGGCTCCGGTGGTGGCTCTGGGGTTGTTGTTTGAGCCACCACTTGAGAGTTGCCATCTTTTTTATTAAAAAAATGTCTAATGTCCATCTTCAGAAACTCCGCGTCCGCGGCTGAAAGTGTAAACACTGTCACAGAGGAGAGGTACGTACCTGTCAGCCAATAAAACACGTTTATTTCCATGCAACTCTCTGATTGGTCTGGTGGTTGCCTCTGTTGCATTCACTGAACACGGGAAATTACAATTCTACCATCCTCTAGGTAAAGTACGGTTAATGTATTATATTATTGAGGGAGAATTTGTCCGGGGCTAAAGAAAAAACATCCGGGGCTAAAGCCCCGGATGCCTACCCCAGGCGACGCCCATGGGCTTTATATATATATATAATCAATCTATATATATTTGGGGCCTTACAGCACTTAAATGCTAACTTCAGAATGTCTCAAAGGGTAACAATATTCTCAATTTATTTAAATGAATTTAACTTCCATTTTTGCATGTTCTCTCGTCTGATGGTTAAACTTCCGTGTGTGTGTGTGTGTGTGTGTGTGTGTGTGTGTGTGTGTGTGTGTGTGTGTGTGTGTGTGTGTGTGTGTGTGTGTGTGTGTGTGTGTGTGTGTGTGTGTGTGTGCGCGCGTGTAGTGCCTCACATGTCAACACTGTGAAAGGAGCAGAGTCCTTGTGTCCTCAGGTAGGAGTGTGTTTTACAGCGATGTTTTGCCCACCTGTTTCATTTCCAACTCGCCCACTTAGTGCTTCAACTTCAAAGCTTCCTCAATATGAACTCACCGTGTTGATAGAATTGAACCAGTGTTATTTCAGAGCAAGTAGAGGCCCAAGGTTGAAGATATTTGACCAGGGAAAATGAATGTGTCTTTAAGTGTAGGCTGTTTGCGGACCTCTGAAATGTAACCATTTGAATGACAGTAATTACCGTGAGAAGTGGAATTAAGAATGGGGACATAATTCATAGAAAACAGCAACACAAGAAAATGGTGTCAAGCATGGACGAGGTTAGTCTCAGTTGAAATAACAACTCTCGAGCCAACATAATTCCTTGATCAATGTGAACATTGTCGGTGTAACTGATCCTAGCAAACACTACAAGAGCTGTCACACTCTCATTGGGCCCGATATTTCTGATTGTTAGGGATCAACAAAACAAACCCTACTGTAGCGGCCAAAATCATATAGAACTAAAACAGATAACTTAACAGCCGCTGAGGCACTAGTTAGCGGATATTACGCAGGGCAATCCAATAATCCAGGTCCAGACAAGATTCTCCGTTGTGCATTTATTATGATTCAATATTATTGACAATGAACAGGTTTCCTATGGTTGGTTCCTTTAAGCCTTTCCTATGACTTTCCTTTCTTGTGGTTGGAAAAACCCTGGTAAAAAACCGTTTGCCTACTAGTGCTCTGGCTCCCACAACCCACCTGTCTCCAATATATACAATTACACCAGGTGCTCTAATCACCCAGTGCCCAAAACATGCCTTCAAAATAAAAGCATAGAAGCTACTTTAACTTATGACGCTAATTAAGAATACATATAAATGATAATAATAAACACTATAAACAGCAAGAAAATAAACGTTTAAACTATTAAATAATATAAAGAGATATATAGCTCCAACACCTACCTTCCAACAAGAAATCAGCCAACACAGCCAAACATTACTATTACATTTGTTTTGAAAAATACTATAGTGTTTGAAAATGATAAAAGGAAATAATGAGATGTTTTCCTGCAACAGAGTTTGAAACTAGGCAGAGGTTATTAAGAAGGACACACACACAGTTATGAATGTATGGCTAACACAACACGATGGCATTCTAACAATCCACAAGGAGAGGTCAGAGGTTTATTGTCAGCTACTCTACTTCCGACATACAGAACTATATATCAAGTCATGCTGACAGTTTGACCCAGCTGTTTCTCTGTCGGTAATAAAAGGCGACAGGTGTATGTGTCCTTGTTTTGTTTCGGCCTCCTCAATTCCCTCACATCTCTTGAGCCTTGACCCAGATTCCATTGTCTTTGGACGTGGAGGAGCAATGTGAGCCCGCTGGTAAGCCTCGAGGCATTTAATAATGATCTCAGAGTCATATGGCCCAGACTCAAGGAGCCAATGTCCCCTCGAGGTGTTTTGGTTCGGACGGGCACCGATCCAGATGCCTTTAGGTCTAGATCATTCATTTTATAAAACTTGCTTGGGTCAAATCTTTATATATAAATCTTTAAGTATAAATGTAAAAACCTCTCACCACACACATATGCTGCAAAAAGACACATAATAATGAAAAAAGTATGAATTGCATGGCATGTACATATACTGTGGACGATAAGTGACAAATAAAAAAAATACAAATTGAGAAAACAATTGTAGGGGATAAAAAAAAAGTAGTTAAATCCCTAAAAAGTCTAGACTTTTGATTACTTATGAGATAGTATTGTGTACATGACAGCGTGTGTGGTTATAGGAGTCATGAGGTGCACATGCCAATCTCAAACATGCACCACATAAAGGAGGAGGGAGAGGCAGGACAGTAACAAGGAAACAGCTGATGTCTGCAGACGGCTAAGCTTTAAGGTAAAAGACTTTCAGCAGCAACACCAGCATCAAAAGAGTGGATTACTACTGGACATAAACATGATTTTCTTTGTGCGTGTTTCCTCATAAATCGTGCAAAAAGTAAGTGATGTGCAATCTATTCCATTCGACAGGTGTACATGTTTTAAGGGATTAGCACAGACTCTATGGCAGTAGTAGCTACTCTGTGCCTAGTGGGCAAGGATTTGACAGAAGCAGAAGAAATTGAGGAAGAGCAGAAAGAAGAGTATAGGGAGGCAAAGGACGCAGAGGAAAAAGGAAGATATGAGGTGGATGATGAGGTGGATGATGAGGTGGATGCGGAGGAAGACCGGCAATTGAGGAAAGGAGTGCTTGTCGAGGAGAAAAATGATGGGGAAGAGGAGCAACAGGAGCAAAGCAGAGAACATGTGAGAATAATTGAGGGTGACAACGTTGAACAAAACCAAGAAGGTTCAAGTAGAGGACACAAGACAGTCAACGAAGAAAATGAATGTTGTAACTTTGACAGAAAAAAGAAGGAAGAGAAAGGTAAGAAGTTGACAGCTGAGGAAGAAACTAGATTCCAAGTTGATCAGGAAAAGCTTCAGAAGGATAAGGCAGGGTCTACTGTGGATGAGGATGCAGAACATGCTAATTACGAAGATGTGGTGAAGATTTACTGCAACGGTGATCATCCAACAAACCTTTTCCGCACCTTGACAGAGTTCAGGGACTCTTCCCTTCTCACTGACCTTATTTTGAGCACAGAGGATGGGAAGACTTTCAACATACATTCCCCCGTCCTGGCTGCTGTTTGCTCCTATATCCGAGAGCGCCTTATTCAAAGAAATGTACATCGAGTTGATGAGAGCAAAGAACCAAGTGTCGGAGTCCAAAGGTGCATGTCCATGTCTCTGGGTCCAGAGGTGGATCACGTTGGATTAAAAGCAGTGGTGGAGTTTGCCTACACTGGACGCATTTCGTGTTTGAACATGAACACTTTGCACCAGATAAAGATGGCGGCTCAATCATTGGGTGCCCCTAGGGTTCTGGATCTCTGCAAAGAGGTAGAGGAAAAGTCCACAAAAACTGAAGGGCAGAAAAAAGAGGTAAAAATGTCGGCAGCAGAAGAAATGAAAATCAGCCTTCAGTCCATCGAACGGCTGTGCATGGAGAGAGTAGGCTGTGATGTCATTCTGGAAGCTCCAGGAGGATCTTTTCACGGTGAGTAGAGTACACTCATTGACTTTTACAATGTCTTAGATTCAATGTCTCTCCTACTATATGTATATCAACCCTTTAGAGTCCTTGTAAGGGAAACTTCTGCAGCAATGGAGAGTCAGGACTCAGAGAGACACGAGGAGAGTTGGAGCTTTGATGTCAAACAATGATGTTTATTACAAGTATCGGCCGGAGAAATTCACATCACAAGTCACACAGCCAGAGATTCTGACTGCCCTGGTGGGTTGCCATGGCAAATCTGCAAAGCCTCTCTCTAGATCAGTGGTTCCCAACCTTTCCCCCCCCCCCCCCACACACACACACACCACACACACACACACACACACACACACACACACACACACACACACACACACCACACACACACACACACACACACACACACACACACACACACACACACACACACACACACACACACACACACACACACACACTCACGGGGGGGTAATTAAAGTTTAAAAGTCTCAAAAATGCTACAACTACTGTCACAAACTGGATTAATGTGAAGTGTGTTGTTAAAGGAGGATGAAAGCGTAATTAAGGAACACTATTGGAGTGACTTTGATGGTTATTGGACTCAGGATTAATTCATTTGGATTCCCGTTGTATGAAGAAATTAAAGGACGACGCAGAAGTGGAAACAATTCACAAAGGCATTAAGCTGTTTAAAACACATGCTCAAAGTAAGCCTGATTTTGCCGATGTGTTTATGTGGATTCAAAAGTCGTAAATAATCTACAAAATGGAGGACACCGATCTGATCGGAGCAACTGTGACGAATAATCCAACTGAAACCGGCATGGACAATGACTATGTTTTAAAAATGCGCTTATCCAGCAAAGCCTGGTTTGGACACTTTACGGCCAGAAGAAACATTGTTATCCCCCCAGGTTGGGAACCACTGCTCTAGATAGACCTTTTAACTAGTTTACAGAGAGTTACATATTGGGGGATGGTGCGTAAACACCTGGGAACACTGGAGATATCGCCAACATCTGTAAATACTGAATCCCTTGTCTGTGGTGCTTAGAAGCCAGCGTTCTCACAGGCCATAAAACTGGTAATGTCAACAATAGCTAAGACTTCCCTTAAGACAGATACCAGACTCAGGGTTGGTCGTAAACGTCAACACACAGAAAAGGTTAAATATCTAGAAGTAAAGACAGAAATATTCTTTGACAGTCCTGTTCATGTTAGCTGGCATTACAATTGGTGTATAATGTACTTATTATCGTCCATCCTTCAGTCCACAGAGTCATCCTGGCTGTGTGCACTGACTTCTTCCGTGGCATGTTCACCTCTGGGATGATCGAGACCTTTAAGCCCTGCGTGACCCTTCCTTTCCTTTTGGCTTCAGAGCTGGAGGTGCTGATTGACTGCTCTTACAGCGGGACTCTCCCCCTCAGCTGGACATGTGTTTTCGAGATCACCTG
This sequence comes from Pseudochaenichthys georgianus, assembly GCF_902827115.2. Classification (NCBI taxonomy): domain Eukaryota; kingdom Metazoa; phylum Chordata; class Actinopteri; order Perciformes; family Channichthyidae; genus Pseudochaenichthys; species Pseudochaenichthys georgianus. The sequence goes on from NC_047520.1 coordinate 5,130,249, forward strand.
CACTGCTCTCCAGCTCCAATACCAACCGGCCCTCTCCTTGTGTCTAAACTTTCTGCGTCAAGAAATAAATCCTCACTCCTGCCTGGATGTGGCATCTTTTGCAGAGGCCTACGAGATGCCGCAGCTTCTTGAAGTCGCGGATGATTTCGTCCTGCTGAATTTCCAAAAGGTTGCATGCGTCTCAAAGCTCAACGACTTGTCAGCCAAAAAGCTCCTAAAGTACCTGAAGAGTCCGTCACTCTGTGTTTCATCTGAGCTCGCTGTATTCAAAGCAGTGGTAGCATGGATCGAGGCAAATCCCAAAACAAGGTTGCCTTTTGCTAAAAGACTAATGAAAAACATCAACTTTCCCCTGATGACAGTCGAGGAATTCAAAGAGTTCAAATATCTGACCATGTGGTCCGATCACAACCTGTCAGGGCTCTATGAGTCCATTCTTGATGATTTCCGCTCCAAAGAGAGTCATTGCCGGATCTATCAACCGAAAGAGACTCTGGTCTTGATTGGAGGTGATCAGATCTCTGAAGACCTGAAGGGACGCAGCATCAGCAGAGAACTCTGGGGTTTGAATGCGCTAAGGATCTATACAGGGCGGAAAAAGGCCATGGACTGGAAAAAGTTGGCAGAGATGCCAGAGCGAGAGAGGTTCTCTCATGAGGTGGCAGTCCTCAAAGGACAACTATACGTGTTGGGAGGCAAGCACTATTACGGCATCCACGACAACCTGAACTCTGTTTTGAGGTGAGTGAGGACACAGTTAGAGTTTGAAAACATGATTTAATGCCTGTATACTTAGATTTGTCTCATTTGACCATGTCTGTAGGTATGACCCTCTTCAAAACAGCTGGGAGAGCCTGACTGAAATGCAGAAAGACAGAGGCTCTTTCTCTGTGGTGGTTCTGGATGGAATGATATATGCCATTGGCGGACATTGTGACCCTGAATATATGGAGAGTGTGGAACGATACTGCCCCACTGAGAACTCTTGGAGGTACGTGCGAAGGAATGTTGATTTGAAACAAAGTATATGAAGGAAGGGTATAGTGTTGCTTAATTCTCTAAAAACCATCTATCAACTAGGGAACCTGTACAATATTGCTAAAAATAGTGCTTTCAAAATCTCTCATTACCTAAACATAAAATGAAATGCAGTTGCAACAGGGTGAACTGAATTATGTTGAGAAACATTGAGGAAGGGATCAGAATTAGAAAAATGTTTGCAGCATGCAATTATAACCTCACACTTCACATTTGACTTGTCAGATACTTAAAAGATGTCTTCTCTTTCAGCTTCACGTGGCCCTTGGATCTGCCTCTGGCTGGCCATGTAGCAAAGGCTTTTCAAGGGAAGATATTTATCTCAGGAGGGCTGAGCAGCATCTCCCAACATCTATCATCTATGTTTCTGTACCACCCAGAGACAGGAAGCACTTATTTGGCAAACATGGCTAAACCTCGAGCCCGTCACTGCATGGAGATCCTGGGCGAGCGTCTGTATGTTGCGGGGGGAATCACTTCAGAAGATAACATGGGTATGGTTGACCTGCTAACTTGTGAGGTATACAATCCAGTGGCTGACTCCTGGACTGCCTTCACATCTCTTTCGGTGCCACATGTAAGCGCAGGAGGAGCAGTTTTGGGGGGAAAGTTTTATGTGCTGGGTGGATACAGCCATGAGGACTTCAGTGAAACTAAGTTGGTCCATTGTTATGATCCCACCACGAAGAGATGGGAGAACGTGGGTAAGATGCCTGGTCCGAACAGTGACATACGGGCCTCTGTGCTGTGTTTGCCACCACATTTCCGTATGTAAGATATTGTGAGGTTTAAGGCCAATGTTACTGTAGTTTCAAAAATAATATCACAAAGAATGATGAGGGGGTTCATTTTCCAAACAAACAAAGATTACAGTTGGAGATATTGACTGAGGGTAAGGTGGTAAGTGTGGGTGTAAAACAGCTTAAATATAAAGAGATTTTAAAGAAAGATTTGTAAAAATAATTGGGATCATTGTGTGCCTTCTCACGAAAGCCTGATATCTTGATATAATTTAGCAGAAATCAAAGTTGCATGCAAAAGGTTCGATATATGTGTAATATAGAGCATCTTGGGGCTATATATTCAATAACTGAACAGTGTTCAAAAAGTACTGTGATGAAATGGTTCATGTTTTAGTGAGGGTGCAGTCGCCAGGAAAAGAGACAATGTAAACGTTGGATTGGCATTTAATTTTCTGAAGTAAGTTTATTTACATTTTCAATCAAATGTACTTGAAAATTAAAAACATGCATGTGTTTTTTTTGTTATTTTCAGTCAAACATTGTTTGCCACATCAGTAAAGGCTTTATGCTTTACAAGAGCATCTCTCTTCAGTAAAGCACAACGCTTTGTTTACTATCTGTTACGCAGGGAAGACAAGAAATCCACTGAAGGTTGTGTGTCCATTCATGTTGTCGAACACTCTGCCGTCATCCCACAGTTCCATGTACACCTTGTCACCACCGTCCAACTGCAGAACAACAGCATTACTGCTGCTGTCCGAGCCGTCAGTTGAAGGGTCATCATAGGTTGAAATTTGACTAACGCCATTCTTCATTAAAATGGCCCCCATTACATGTGTATTGTAGCCATAGGTACTGAAGCTTAAGAAGTAGACACCATTCACTGGTGCTGTGAAGATTCCTGAAACAGAACAAAGACGCAACAAAGTTACTCAGGTTTATCGCTATAGCATTTTTTCAGAGGGGATTCAGGAACCTTAATCGGACGAGCCATTAAATGGCCCCATACATTTAATTGAACATTGAATCATAAAGTGCCTGAATGCCCTTTTGAAGACACTTTGAGCCCTTAATGCACACTTTCCATGTGTTTACATTTATAAAAACTTGGTCTGAGGCAATTACCCAGAATTTATAGCATTGTGACTTTAACTTATTTTACCAGAGGAAACCCTAACCCTAACTAAAAAAGGTAAACAAGGAGGACTGGCAAATTGGTGTTCAACCTGTGTGAAAACCAAGCCGATACACATCTAGTTAATTCACTCTATTTATATTTTTACTGTCATGCAGTAAAATAGTACATTGCTTCTTGAACAAATTAGCATTTGTCCACTCTGTCAGGCCGTGAAAGTGAAAAATATAAACCTGCATACAATACTCGCGCCACCATTGTAACTTGATATGTTGCAAAGTGCCATCCTATTCCTATTTATAGTATCTCAAGATCTAGCCGGTCACACTCAAGTCCCTTATAGGTGACATCATGTAAGCCCTCATGGGTTTAGGGGGGACATTGTTCAACTTTGAGTGAACCATTTCACATTACAGGTTAATATAAGTAATAAGAAAACACTAGAGAAGGAGAAAATTCCTCTCTTTGTTTGTTCTTGTTTGAAATACCAGAAGCCTTCAGCCTTAGGACATAGTGGATTTGAAGAAGACTTTCAACCAAAGGGAAAATGTGTCATACAAATCTTCTTTTAAATGATACTGACCAAGCAGTTGAGAGCGGACAACCCTGACAAAAAAACAACTTAAAATAATCTACGCATAATTTAGGAGCTCACAGTACCTGTATTTGGGTCATAACCATTGCCAGTGTTTGAGAAGACCCTTTTGAAAATCAGGGCCTTGTCTGTGCAGGGTCCTTTGTAAATCTCTCCAAAGTTTGCCAAAGAGGCAGAGAATGCGATCTGAGGGCCACCTGTGGACAATTACATGAACAAATGGATATATATAAAAATGAAAATCAACATATTCAGAGAAATTGTCTTTATCACGATATTACCACCTGACTATTTTATTGTGTTAAATATCATCTCACCTTTAGCACTGTTCTGCTTTAGCTTATCAACCTCCTCCTCTGTGGCATTCAGTCTTGTTTGCAAGCCTAGAAATAAAGAAATACAAAATTAATGTTTGACAAAAGCATATACATTACTAACAATGGGTGTTCAAATGTATCCTTATGAATCATGTACCTTCATTCTCTTTCTTCAGTTTGTCCATTTCAGACTTCTGTCTCGTCACCTCGTCCACAGTCGCGTTGAGCTTGATCTCCAGAGTGTCAAAACCATTCTGCCGTCCTTCTACCTCTTTAAGTTTTCCCTCCAATGTCTTGATAAATTCCACTTTGTCCTTCAGCCACTCATTGATATCAATGTCGCCTCTCTGTCCAAACCCTGGCTCCACAAACAAGACACCCAGGAGGGTCAGAAGACACACCACCGTTAGCTCCATTTCCTCGGTTTTAAATCTGTAGTATCTTGAATATTCACCGAGCAGTTTTTGGAGTGTGGCTTTTCCCCAGCAGCTTTTATAGCTGGGGTTTTTGGATTTCAGTGAGTAAGCAGAGTTGAGGCCCTCAGGGACCCAAGTTCTAGTCGTGTCCCAACAGGCCTACTGGGAGGATTTAGTGATGCCATTAAAATATCAGTTGGAAATGTGTCAAATGTGACAGGAATGAATGTCAATAAAGGAAAGTTAAAGGTCTCCTATTTTACTGTTTTTTATCAATATACTATAGCTCTCGGATATATACAGAACATGTCTCTGATTGGCTGAAACACCAAACAGATCAGTGCAGCATTACCCATAATCCCCTCTGTTTCAGCCCTGTTTCCAAAGTGCTGATTCTCTGTCTGTTACTTTAGATGAAACTAAGGAGCCCCTCCCCACGCCCCTCTGAGAGACATTTGGTTACAAAGAACTCAATGGTGCTCTAGAGGAGATTCAGGTGATAAGGGGGGGGGGGGGGGTTACCTTCGTCATGGCCATACCAAATGTTTTCGAGGTGTATATTATAAAACTTGTGAAATAACTGCACATAATTAACAGGGTTCTTTGTAGTACTTCCATTTACTGGAGGTGGGGGCAATGCACAACTAAGTAGCCTACATTAAAGCAAACAGCAGAAGACAACATCAATGTATCAACAAACAGCCGCAGTCCGGACTTATACCCATGGATGTATAATAAGGGAAGGTGAAATAAATACTTTACATTAAGTTATTTTCATGTTGTGTAAATAATGATGTAGGCTAATGCTTGTGAAAGGCAAAGAATAATACAAAAATATATATATGTATATATGCTGAGCCCAGAGTGAAATGCTTTTGTGTGCACAAACTAGAGGTGATTTTGGTGGCGGTACGAATATCTTGGACAAAGTTATAGAGGGGGTTCCAAATCCGACAGCACCAACACCTGGTCTGCCACATGTGGAATCCCCTCTTTAGTTTTTCCCCTGCCGAGCCCAGAGTAAAATGCTTTTGTGTGCACAAAATAATTTGGGAGGGATTGTCCCCGAGCTCCCCTAGCATGTTTTGGACCTCGGTATTTACGAAACTCTGTGGACTGGAAACAAAAAAAGAAGAGTCTAGTAGTAAATGAAATCATTAACAAGACACCTACCAATACATGGTATGATTGTCTACTCACCATAGAAAACAGCACCGCCCACATCTAAAATCACGTGACACCCCACTATGTCCAGCCACAACTTCTCAATGGACTGAAGAGTTATCTTCATCTGTTCTAGGGCAGAGTACTTTCACTCTTCCTTCTTAGGACTTCTAGCTTCATTCATCCTTTCCTCTTCACTGCAGAATTCCAGCAATCTAGGGATGTCCATTACAAACTCCTGGTCCTCACTTACAAAGCCCTCCACCATCTGGCCCACCCCCCCCCCCTACCTCACTGACCTCCTCACCCTCTACCAACCACCCCGGTCCCTCAGATCCTCCTCAGCCGGTTTGCAGCCCCGAAGCTCTGGAACTCCCTCCCCCAAGACCTCCGTGAGTCTGAGTCCCTCACCCTGTTCCAGTCCTGCCTCAAAACCCACCTCTTCAACTCTCTATCCATAAGCCCCCCCCCCTCTCAATCAACTTCCTCCTGACTGCTTTTCTGTTGTGTTTTGTTTCTTTTTGGTTTTATCTTTGTTTTTGTTTTGTTTGTCTACCCTCCCTCCCAAATGTAAAGCATCTTTGGGTTCAGAAAAGCGCTATAGAAAATTAATATATTATTATTATGTCCAGTGCTTGAGCTGCAGCCACAATCGAGGTTCTGCTCGCTCTGTTCAAGGACAACACGACTCCAGTGTAGGCAAACTCCAAAACTGCCTTCAGCCCAACAAGATCAACCTCAGGAGACAGAGACACTGTGTATTCGTTCTTCATTTCCATTCCTCAGCCTCTCTTGGATAAAGGAACTGATTGCAGTGAGGATGAGGGAGTGTACGTTAAAGATGTTTCCATTATGAGTGGTCAGAGTCAGGTCAGTCAGAAGAGAAGAATCCAAGAATTCTTTCAAGGCAATGAATATCTCTTTAGGATAGGTTTCATTTCGGTATGTGTGGACATTCCCAAGTCCTACATGTGTCCTCATGCATATTCTGCCCAATTCCTTTCTTACAAGTACCAATCATCCTGTCCTCGGACCCCTCTTTCTTTCCCATCCCACTCGTGAGCCCCATTCTGGAGTCATTGAAGGCCACAATCCTCCTCAGCTCATGGTTGTCCTGTTCAATCCCTTCTTGGCCACCATCTTCAATCACTCTTTTCCTCCGATCTTTCTCTCTCCTCCATCGTTCTTCCCATTCCATTGGAAGGGTACACCTAGTGAAGTCCATGTCTGCGGATAGGCGTCACTTCTTTAACTAACTCCTACCCACAGTTCTTAGAATTACTGATGAAATACAGCACAATGTGTTATCTTGAATTTCTTTAAAGATTAACCTTTTATTTAACATATTAACTTTGTCTGCCTCCCCAGATCTTGCTGTCCCACTCTTATCCACCCTATCTCAGAATCAACTTTGCTCAGTGCAAAACAAGCAGCTATTCATAGCAACTGGGTCACGGAGATCCAGTGTCAGCTGAATCTTGGCCTTATCTCGTTGAAATGTTCATCAAGGAGGAACATAGGGATTCATTGCAGTAAATCAAGAGCCAGATAAAATACTTCCCTAGCATTGACCTCAACTATGACCTTGACCCAGAAATAAACAATTGTCAAGGAGCCGGACGGAAGCTGAATAAAATTCAAGACTGCCTCAAGGACTTAAAAACGTGGATGACCTTACATTTTTCTGATGTTAAACACGACCAACACTGAAGTTATTGTACTTGGCCCGAAGAATAGAAACAAACAAAACAAATTTAGAAACAAATTATCTAAAGATATACTAACTATGGATGGCATTAATTTGACCTCCAGTGAGACTGTAAGGAATCTTGGTGTTATATTTGATCAGGATTTATCCTTTAACGCCCACATAGAATCAATTTCAAGGACCGCCTACTTCCATCTACCTAACTTTGCAAACATCAGGCATATCTTGCCTCAATACGATGCAGAGAAACTAGTCCATGCATTTGTTACTTCAAGGCTGGATTATTGTAACTCTTTATTATCAGGGAGTACCAAGAAGTCAGTCAAGTCGCTTCAGCTGATTCAAAATGCTGCGGCTCGTGTACTAACCAGAGTTAGGAAAAGGGACCACATTACTCTTGTTCTGGCTGCCTTACACTGGCTCCCTGTAGAACACAGGATAGAATTTAAAATTCTTCTTCTCGCCTACAAAGCCCTTAATGGGCAGGCGCCATCTTACCTTAAATAACTCATTATACCCTACTGTCCTACTAGGGCATTGCGTTCCAAGAATGCAGGGTTGTTGGTTGTTCCTAGAGTCTCTAAAAGTACAATGGGAGCCAGAGCCTTTTCTTATCAAGGTCCACATTTGTGGAATCAGCTTCCAGTTTGTGTTCGGGCGGCAGACACCCTATCCGTTTTTAAGAGTGCGCTTAAGACCTTCCTTTTTGATAAAGCTTATAGTTAGGGCTGATTAGATTCAGCCCCTAGTTTTGCTGATATAGGCTTAGTTTGTCGGGGGACATCTTACTTCTTCCTTCTCTCTGTCTATACCCGTGTACACTCATGTTCCGATTAACCCAGCATCCCCACATTTCTTTCTTTTTGGTGTCTATATACGCTGGGATCCGGAGTCATGGATGATCCTGCGGTCCTGTGTCCTGGATCGCGAGCCCTGGATCTTGAGTCGTGGCTGTGGTCCTGGATCATAGGTCCTGGATGGATATCCTCGTGGATTCATCTTCCTATTATACACACATGCATTTCCAAACATTTGGACTACCTATGTTGCAAATGTATTATCTTTTCAATTTACACACGGCATCTATTGCACGTCTGTCCGTCCTGGGAGAGGGATCCCTCCTCTGCTGCTCTGCCTGAGGTTTCTCCCAGTTTTCCCTTTAAACTGTGGGTTTTCTCCGGAAGTTTTTCCTTGTACGATGTGAGGGTCTAAGGACAGAGGGTCTAAGGACAGAGGGTCTAAGGACAGAGGGTGTCGTATTGTCATACTGATATTCTGTACAAACTGTGAAGTCCACTGAGACAAATGTAACATTTGTGATATTGGGCTATATAAATAAACATTGATTGATTGATTGATGAAGTGTTTTTATGGGAAATGATTGCCTATTTTGTAGCTCGTGTTTATGGTTATTGCTCATAAAATTATTTTCCACAAAGGATTTTTCATCCATAAACTATAAATATAAATGATTAACCTGGACTCATTCATCAAGTGTGATAAAGGCTACAGAGTATGTTGCATATTGTGACAGAAAAAGATGATATGGACTTTTGGCACCAACACGAGAGTTTTTAAAAATATATATGAATTCCTGAACCCAAAAAAAGACCCGGAAAAAGAACTATACATTAATCGTCTGACTCCATGTCCAGATAACACCGTGTGAACTCTGTGCCAGTGGAAAAGCTCTGTATTTTTCATTAAATAGAGCAACTGTACTTATGACATTCCACAAAATCCAATTTGTTTGAGCTTAACCAGCTCACCAGTTGTTCTCCACCAAAATCTCTCCTATTAATAATAAATAATAATATATAATATTTTTATAGCGCCTTTTAGGAAACCCAAGGTCGCTTTACAAGTCGGGTAGGGGGGGGGAGTAGCGGAAAAATAAACCTATTAAACTAACTATACAGTGGGGAAAGCCTTGGTAAAAAGGTGCGTTTTGAGGGCTATTAAGTAGGACATTTAGATTATTATCTTAAACGGACATTTTGTAGACATTATCAACAACGTCGACAAAACAAAATAAATTGACAAATTGCAATGAGGAAATAGGTCAAGTGTTTTATGTCATCTGTTTTTCACCTCTGATCTACAGTATGCAATAGTTTTGACAAATGATTAATCTGGACCTTTTATAAATGGATGTCTTCACTGTCAGTAAACAGTCCTTCCAATACATCTAACAAGTGCTTTTCAGCCTGAACAATGGAGAGACCGTCAGTGACCATGGTTGTGTGGTTGCTTGCTGCATCACAATGCCAGGCTGGAGGAATTGACCATCTGAACAAGGAGGCGAAAAATGAAATCCATGCAAACAACCGGGTAGAGACGGATTCTCTCCAGATTTTAAACCAAGGGCTAGAAGCACCGGTCATATTGACCACGAACTCAACAGAAACCCTGGCAAGCTGTGAGCGACCCATCTACACGGTGCTGAAGGAGCTGGGGGCTCTGGAAGAAAAGCTTGCGGCTACCGTGCGAACCCTGGAGGAAACGAACAAAAAGCTCGAGGCCAGTGAGAAGAAGTTGTCTGATCTCGACAGCAGGGTGACTGAACTAAGTACAGTGGATCAAGGTAATGAAGTACTTATAACCTGTAGTGGGCTTGATTATTCTAGTATGAACATACACCAAAGCTAGAGTTGCACATCATTTATTTTGGCAGACATACATTTATGTAATGACTCTTTGGCATTATCGCTAGCCTTCAAAGTGATTTCCTTTTAAGGGTTAAAGCTTCTTTGACATATTGTGTTAATACAGGGGGATGAGGTGTCAAACACGGACAGGCAAAAAGGAACAGTTCAGGGTGTTAGTGATAAAATGAAGAAAACACAAGCTTACTGGCATAGGTAAAAAAGTCCAATCACAAAAAACAGAGTCTATCGGTGAACAGAACCAAATAAGTGCAAGTGAGCAGATAGAAATTCTGGTTGGGTTCTCAAAATACTGACTGGCTGATAAGGGGAAAGCAGAACAAGTGAGCCGCTGGGCAGGGGAGGGGTGACGGCAGCCTGAAGAGAGTGGCTGGATGTGGGAGTTTGAAGTCTGCTGGGTCGAAGCCATCAGCGAGATGTGAAGGGACCCTTTTAATTATCTCTCAATATTGTTATATTTTGTTTGTCTCTCAGGAAAGCCTCGGGTTGCATTTTCAGCTGCACTTCCAGTAGATGGCACCATTGGTCCTTTGAATGTCCATTACACTCTGGTGTACAAACGTGTTCTTTCAAACATTGGAGAACGTTACAGCCCAGTCTCAGGTCAGTATTCAACGTCCTACAACTTCCCTCGTTCCACTTAGAATCACACCACCTATGGAAGTAGTGCTACACACACTTTTGTTTTTTCTTCAGGTTATTTTACAGCACCGGTGCAAGGAGTCTATTATTTCACTTTCTCTTCCTTCTGTTGGGCTGGTAATGAAAACTGTGGTAGCAGTTTGTTCCTAAACGAAAACCACGTGGTGTCATGGTATGGTTCGGATGATCATAACCCCCAATCCGGCTCCAACAGCGCTGTTGTGCAGCTGCAAGTTGGAGACAGCGTGAGTGTTCGTGTCTGGCACAATAGGAGGATTAGTGATAATGTCAATAAGTACTGCTCCTTCAGTGGATTTTGGCTTTTCTCTTTGTAAAATAAAATAATTGATCAGTCGGTTTTTTATCAGATCAAACGTTTAATAAGGTGAAAAAAGGCTGTGACTTTAGCTTAACACTTGATGTTAATTAAAAATGAGAATACAATAGTTTGTTCTAACCTGATTCGTGTTGGAACACAATGGAATTGATAAGAATTGCATTTGTATAATTTCATGAATTAAAAAAATTGCTTTTTAACTGTTTGAATATTTGTTGTGGAAGACATATCATGTTAAAATAGTTATATTCTGTACTCGTTCATGATTTCTAAATGACACGATTGTCAATGTTTCTCGATACCTTTGAATCATAACGTACAACATCAATCAATATATCAATTTATTTTCATTGTTGAGGATGGTGCACTGCCTCTCAAATGGACCATTACAGTGCATTTATTGGAAAAACATTGAAAATAAATACATTTTTTCAATTCAATATGCATAATGTTGAACCGGTTACCTTAAAGGTGGGGTAGGTAAGTTTGAGAAACCAGCTCGAGTGCGCTAGAATTTGAAAATACACAACCGGAGAAAATCTGCCACTTCCTCACAGAGCCCCTCCTCCAACACACACGAACGCGCACATGACCAATGAGGGCACGAGATAAGTTTGTGCCCCGATGGAGGGCTGACAGGCAGGTAGGCCATCCAATCGGATTGGTTGTACTTTTTACAGCGCTACGGCTTCTACAGATGACATTTTTTTATGGATTTGTTGTCAAAGCACTTCAGATATTCATTGCTATCAGGATGTTAAGAGCATTCCATGGAATATAACAAAAAGTGTATCTCGAGCCGGTTTCTGAAACTTACCTACCCCACCTTTAACTAAATACATAATGTTTAAAGGCAATTTAAAAAGGAAATAAAACCAAAACAAATACTTCTAAAATACTGTATTAAACTTTCAATTAAATAAATAAAAGTATAATAACCGTTAAAATAACAATCGTTGCATGATTGAAGTTATTGGATACCAAAACATTTAAGTAGAATCACACCAGCATCACATTTTACTGTATGGCACATACAATGTTCAGCTTTGGACGATATTAGGTTTATTTAAAGGATCTCCCAAATCAACGTATTTTAAAGCTTTGTCCTTCAATACAATGCTGTTGAATACACATGGAGGATGTGTTAAATGGCATCTCTTCTATTTGTCACAACATCTGATTGTTTTACAGTTATTCAAAAGTGCTTCTCTATTCCAAATCAGCTCACGGAAAAAATATCTATAATAGAATCTTTATGGCACATTCCAAAGTGTAACAAACCATTTGTTTTAGTTACACTCAGCTGAAGGTGATGAGGTGTTCTGGGTAGGCCTGGTTATCGTGGAAGATCACGAACATGGAGGGGTTCTGCTGGTTGTCCACACAACTGTCGAAGCAGTCAGTTTTGTCTGAGCCTCGAGGAGGGGGGGCTTTCAGAAGAGAATGGCCGACTGTGTAGCGACCGGTCAGGACTCGAGCCACGTACAGCCTCTTCATGCCTGACGCGTCTGCCGGGGAAAACCGATCAGCCGAATACGCCGCAGTGACTGCAAAGTACACTCCCTTTCCATATGCAACAGCTATGATAGAATTAAAAAAAGTAAATGTTAATATTTTTCACTCTGGCAGGCCCTTTGTAATCAGCAGATGTAGTAGCCATGCTTTTTGACAGGTTAGAAAGCAAACATATCTGTAATATTTAATTTTGAGTGGTAGCAGTTCCAATTAAAGACATATACAATGTATCTCTCACTAGTCAAGTTACTAGCTTTTGATATCAACATTTCTATTCTTACATATTCTTATATGCTCATTGTAAATATTTTAACTTACAATAAGATTTCTGAATTATTCGCATGAAGTCCTTACATTTTTCGACACTAGGCTTAAGAGTTGACAAAGCCGCTGTGATTCCCCTCTGTATAATCTGCGCTCTACATATGCTCGTATGGTATACGCTTGGTATCGCTATCAGATTGCAAGCACTATCTGTTCCTGCAGTGGTTAGCTTGTCTGCTATCTCTCACTCCTGTGCGTCTTTAGGAAACTAGCCAGCTTCAGCAAAATGCCTTTTCACCGGTATCGTCTAGGAATGCCAGCGATTATTCGATTATTCGCTACAGTCTCCATAATCGAATATTATTTTTAAAAATCGATTTTATTTATATATATTTTTTTTATTATGTATGTATTTTTTTTATTATTATTTATGTATTTTTTTTTTTTCTGGCTTAGTTTCAACCAAAATATATATAAATATATATATGCTAATAATAGTAATAGTATTAATAATTGTAAATGGCCATTGGTCACACCACCAGTTTGTTTTACTGTAAACTTGGAGGAAGCTTGCGTGCAGAGCAGACTGCTGCTGCAGCACGCTACACCCCGACCGTCAGTTTCTGGCAACCCTAGTATCGTCACACATGGGTTTTGCCGTAGTGATGGTTTTTACTGAAGTCCTGTAGTCTCCTGTCAGTTCAAAAAGATGGAGCTTATTGTAGCCAATTCCTGCCCATTGTTTGCGTTTAAGCTGCCATGCAATTCATGGTAAACATCCATGTTGTAATTACGGGTCAAACTTGAGCTTTATTTGCGTTCAATTCCTTTTGAGGCGTAAAGTTTTCCAGATAGATCAAGAGCATGAACGGTTAACCCTAGGTAAAAAAGGCTTGACATATATTAATTTGGTTGCAGAGAACATCCAAACAAATCAAATTGTAGCCAGACGGAGGTTAGCTTAGCATGTTGGAGCATTCCTTACCATGTTTTCCTGCAAGGTTCCTGTCAAATTTGCCCTTTTCAATGCAGTTGCAAGAGTCTGCTGATGTGCCATGGAAGAGGAATTTCTCCCCATCCCCAGCCGCGTCATTCTTGGCTAATAAATGCTTCTTGAGCACAGCATAGCCGTACCACAGGAAGGGGTTTTGCACTCGTTCAATCTGAGATCAGAGAAAATTAATGCATTACTTATTCTGTAGGGTAGGTGTTACATACTTTCTCACAAAATAAATATTGACATGTAGCAAAAGCAAAAGGTGTACATAATAGAATTTAAATAATTCAAAAGGCCAATTATGAGAAACTTTTTTTTGTGTCATCATACTCACTTTGTGAATGTTGTATTTCGCCGTTTGGAGGAAACCCTGCGCTATATTCTTGTACTCTGAAGACGTAGGCTGCAGCTCCACCTTTTTAAAGGATCCTTCATGCATAGGTTCCCAATGTGCCGGCAACTCCAAGGCTGATAAATAAATAATATGTATTTTACACATTGTTGCAAATAAAAAAACAGAAATCAATTGAAAGAAAGTTTAGTTTCGTAAAAAACAGCATACTTGTGTCAGTCTCGTTCCTTTTCACTTCGAAGGTGATGCCTGTAAGCTGGTTAGTGGCTTTATGTTCCTTCAGGTTCACGGACACCTTTATTCCGTCTGGTGAGGTGATGTCTACAAAAACTTGTTTCTTCTTGTGAGCCTCCTCCAGAATGTAATTGTCGTGCAGGCTCAGCTCGCGCCAGACTTTATTCGTATCCTGAATTGACCACTGGACATCAAGAGCTAACATTGCTTCATTATTTTCTTCGATGTCTTCGCTAAGTGCTTTTCTGATAGCTTTGTTTATAAGCTCGCTGATGGTCAACACGTCCTCTCTCAGGCCTTTCAGCACATAGACCTCTGTTCCTGACCCTGAACCATCTCTAGCTTCAGCCGCGTGTTTTGCTCTGTTCCCATTCCGACCTTCAGAACTTTCACGTTTCTTGTATTCCAGGCTCACTCCTAAGACTTTGAGCTTTGCCTGCACTGCCTCCCGCTCCATGTCATCAAGCCTGGAGAAATCCTCCACATCCACGTCTTTCTCCAACAGCTGATTCTGCAGGATCCCCTCCAAATCTCTCTTCGTGGTCCTGATGATGTCCGGACCACAACCAATCACACTTATCACAGCTGGAGGTGGCTTTGAGGATGCGAAGATTTTGCCTTTAGGTGTTGCAGAGGTCCTTGTTCTTTTCTCCTGCCACTTCTTGAGCATTTGTTTCGCTTTTTCTAGGCAAGAAAAAGAGACAAAGGATAAGATAGTCTTCACGTCTTACACACACGCAACTTAACTGAGAATGTTGTTCCCATTACTTCATGAGCCAAAGTAACTATATACCAATGTAACTTTTGTTTGCTGATGACAACAATGTACATGACATATTCCCTAAACATTGAAATAGTGTGTCTTCATGTAAATAACCATTAGCGATGACAATAACAAAGTAAAAGTTTATCATTTATGCCTAGACCTTTTTATCACCCTTTTATTTATTTTTTTTATTGCTTTTTTATTAATTCTACCGTGTTGTGTAATGTTTATTTATACTGTTCATGCTCACTACTTGTAGCACTTCGGGATTTGAATTCAAATATGAAGTGCTTTATAAATGGAACCCATTATTATTATTATTATTTACAAATTATGATTGTTTGCAATGAATGACTGTTCAAATAGTTATTTGTGACGCCTGTCCAGCACAAAGTATCACATTTTCCTCACTTATAAATGAAAACAAACCTCTTAGGCTTAGGTGGCGAGTGGCTGTTTGTCCAAAGCGGTTCTCCAGCTCTGATCTGTAAACACAAAAGATTTTAAACAAGCGATTCGGACAGGTCGAACAATGCAACCCATGCTACAACGCAAGCTTTACCTTCCATTGTACGAGTGAGGTTTATATCTGACCTGAAAGCCTGAAAGACCGATTTCTGGAAGATGACAATGCGGATAAGTTTGAGGCAACTTGGTTTCAAGTCCATAATAGCTGAGGTCATGCCATCCAGCAATGCTTTACATGCTTTGGTATAGTCCATATTCGCTGCACCTGATGGGATATAAAGACACCAGTGATGCTTATTATACTGCTGCAGTGACTGGTTGGGACCTTTATTTTGAAATGTGTCAAATTGGTATCATTGTTTTCTAACTTGGAAATAACTGAATGGCTCTTCTTCTACTTGAACATTTGTAATCAAGTTAACTAGATAGAAAATCATACAACATTTGGATCATTAAAGGTGGGGTAGGTAAGTTTCAGAAACCGGCTCGAGATACACTTTTTGTTATATTCCATGGAATGCTCTAAACATCCCGATAGCAATGAATATCTGAAGTGCTTTGACAAAAAATCCATAAAAAAAATGTCATCTGTAGATTGGATGTCCTACCTGCCTGTCAGCCTTCCATCGGGGCACAAACTGATCTCGTGCCCTCATTGGTCATGTGCGCGTTCGTGTGTGTTGGAGGAGGGGCTCTGTGAGGAAGTGGCAGATTTTCTCCGGTTGTGTATTTTCAAATTCTAGCGATCTCAAGCCGGTTTCTCAAACTTACCTACCCCACCTTTAAGACATATTTGGTGTCAAACATAATGCAAAGTACACCTTAACACACACAGTACTAACCAGTGTTAACAGCAGGGAAGGACACTGAGCTGTAGCCTTTGCTCTCACACTGCTTCAGTATCTTTTTGCAGTTCTTACGAATCACTTCATGGTCACTCTTGAAACTAGCATGTATGATTTCCTTGCAGGCAAGCCCCCCGGGTCCTGTGGTACACATGAAGTCTGCAGGAGTTCCCACTGCCAGAAACAATATTAAGAACATATGATATATGAAAAACCATCATGTTGGATTGTGTATAAAATGTTGGTTTTGTAAAAATGAAGCCATGTGCAGCACACATTTAAACCACATTTTATGAACATCTCCGCAAGTAAATGTGATTTATTATCCGTCTCTGTGATGAAGTGTTGTGCTTACCTTGTGCCAGTTGTGTATAGACACTGGGCCCCGCTGCAGTCAGAATGGCTTTAGACACGCCTATGGAGTTTTAAAACACACATTTACTTTAGGATATTTTGTATGAATATGCTGTATAAAAAGCCTAAACAAATATCCCCAGTGTGAGGTGCCGTGGTACTCAACACATTTAGAAAATGAATCATACCAGATTGGTTGTTGGAGAAGTCAGTTGTGTTGACAATGACATCAGTGTTCTCCTTAGTGATGTCACCGACGGCCATCTGAAGCTGGATCCCACCCAACATGGCTGTGACCTCATCGTTAGTTGCGGAGACATGGCGATAAAAGGAAGCTGTCATGTCAATCAAAAAAGAAAGTTCATTACAAAAATATCTCCCGGCGGCGCTCGTGTGACAGGCTTTTACAGTTGAGTAGTTTCTATCTATTCACGATTTATTTGTATTAACTGCAAACAATACGAGCTACCATTTACATTTGATATGGTATCTCTTTTTTTAAATATACTGATACTTTCTTAACCACCGTGTACTTATCTGCTATTAGTTTTGTTGCTTCCATAAGTCTATTCTCTTTACTTTATCTGCACTATACTTCTGCTGTTGTAATAATGTAAATGTTCCCGTTGCGGGACAAATAAAGGAATTCTGATTCCGATCTGATATTTACGTAAAAGCAACTTGTAGCATGTTAGCATTAGCTTAAAACGTCTTAATATGGTGGTGGGTAGCCTATTTAATGTTTTTCTTCCTAACAATGTTTGTTACAGCCCTAGAAATTATAGAAAACAAGCAGGTTGTCAAAGTATTGCTGAAAATAAATGAATATCCACAATAACCTTGGTCTGGGTCAGCATCGTTTGTGAACCCTCTGAGATGCATGGTGTCCTGGCAAGACTGGAAGGCCTGGAAAGACAGTGTACATGGTGTTGTTCCGGTTCCACATGCAAAATGAAAAAACTGTTATGTCTTTTTGTTACCAGGCATTGCCACTACTTTTTTTTATACCTTGCTCGATTGGGTGGATTGGACGATAATACGGACTAAGAAAGATGTTCCAGTGATTAGGTTATGTTCAAATTGACGGACTTCCTCCATTATAACCCTCGCTGCCACGCTGTGAGGGAAACGCAGAGCAGCACCGACGCCCAGCACAGGGAGAGCAACTGAACTGTAGCCACGGCTCTGACAGGAAGCCAGAATGGTGTTGATGCCATTTCTCAAGACCTGGGAGATTCAAGCATTATCAAGATCAGTACACCTCTACGTTTTATTGAGTAGGAAAAACTAAAGACATAACATCTAGTTGCAGATTGGTTGCATGGCTTCACCTGGACAGCAGGTCCCAGTTGGTTATTATCCCAGGGAGTGAGGTTGATGAAGAACACTCCTCTCGAGTGAAGTGCAGGCAAGCCCTCCACCAGGATTATTTCACCAGGAATTGTAGCTCCGCCTGCTTCGTTATGAAACTTTGCAGTCAGCTGAGGTCCTACCATGTTGGACAAAAGGTTTCCGACACGGGAAGAGAGAGGATCATGGCCAACCATGGGGGACACAAGGCCATCCACCTAGGAGAATACAATAATCTATTGACATCCAATTTATGATTTAAGTTTTTTACATCAGTACACAGCAATTACAGCAGATTAGCTTGTCCTTAATCAAGTGCCCAAAGTTACATTAATGCATCATCTTAGCGTAGAAGCTCACCTGCTGGTTCTCCATAGATCCCTGAATGATCTCTACATGGACACCCCCTCCAGGAGCTCCAGCGGTGGCTCCTCTTGCTGCGTATTGGGCAGAAGCATCCATACGACACCCCAGATCACTTGGTGCCCCGTTTCCGGTACTTGTTCCTTGGAGAAGCCGATCACATGCATCCTTCATGGACCTCACGGCCTCTTCTCTGTTATCAATCAGGATGATTCTTCTAAGACTTCGCCCTCCCTGGCTGCAAAACTCCTTTACAGCAGTTACAATAGCCTCAGAGCACACAGGCACAGGTACACCAAACAAACCTGAGCTGATACAGGGCATAGCTATAGATCTGAACTCCATCATCTCTGCTAAATTCAAAGCAGACTTGACAGTTTTTTCCAGTAACACCCTTTCTTGTCTACCAGCTTTTCCACTTACAGGCCCAACAGCATGAACCAGACTCTTGCAGTGTAAGTTCCCCCCTGTGGTCACTACCGCGTCACCAGTGGGAATTTTCCCAGTCTGCTTTACTAAAGCTCTGCTTTCCTTCTGCACCTGAGGGCCGCCTGCTTTAGACAGCGCTGCAGCGACCCCTCCACTATGTTCCAGATCTTCGTTGGCAGCATTCACCAGGGCATCGGCTTCCTGTTTGGTGATGTCACCCTGGCACACAAGCACCTGGAGCCCGTCACGGAGGCTGTAGCTAGCAACGGTTGTGTTTACTTGACCTGCGCCTGCATCAGATGCAAAAATCTGTCTAGTAGCGTAAGCTTGTTCTTGGAGCTGTACGAGACACTTCTGAGAATGAGCATATCTTAAAATGTTGTCCCTTCCAGAGCTGCTTTCAATATACCGCACTGCCCCTGGCGATTCAATGGTGACTCTGCCCTGATGAAGGGAGTCCAAAAATGTACCGAGCCTATTCCTAACATCAGTCACTTTGCCAGATGGACCTTCCAGCAACATTGTGGGCTGAGAGGAAGATGTTAAAGGACAGAAGGTAACCCCTGAATAATCAAAACCATGCAGCTGCAACAATGCAGGTAACTCAAGCACTAACTCTGGGTAAGGGAGATTGACTTTGCCCTCTATGCTAGCATGATCCAAAATAAACTGTATGACAACTTCATTGAGCTCTTCAACCTCTTTGGTGTGCCCCAGTAAGCACACACTGCTGTCTGCGCCAAACACAACCTTGGACCTGTATTGCCCTTGGTTCATCTCCTTTGTCTTGGACTTCAGCTTTTCCTGAAGCTCGGATGGCACAGCGGAGCAGTTAGGAACATCAATCTTAACTTCCTTGAATTTTTCTTGTAGTTTTTGTTGGATATCATTCAATTTATCAGCAGAGAGACTGAAGAAACGCATCTCCGTTTCCCGTAACTCTACTTCGGCATTGTCACTAAACCCTAAGAATTGTCCAAGCACCCCTGGACCTCCATATACATTTCTCAAGAAGGAAAGAAAATGTGGGCTCATGTCAGAAACTCTCCTTTCGAACACCAACGTCTCCTGATCAGAGATCCAATCTTTAGCTTTAAGAATATCCTCGACAGAACCTTCCAAAAGCAACTGACCTGGAGCTCCCTGTGTGACCTTCACTCCTGGAAAGTCTTTTTGCAAAGTGTGCTCAATCTCTTTCCAGAGGAGGCGGAGCTTAGCATCGCCCAGTCGAAAAATGCAGGTTTGCCTCTCAAGTAAACGTGGCCTTTGTTTACCAAGCAAGGCTTCTACATCCATCAACTTGGCGTTCACCTGAGAACGCTGCCCAACAACCATTGCCATCCCATTCTCGCTGTAGACCTTAACGTCATTGGTGGTCTGAAGAGAGTTCCTGGACTCAAGCAAAGCTACAACTTTGTGAGGGTCCACCTCACAGTGGCACAGGTAGCCATCAAAGAGTTGGTCAACCTCTGCTTTCCAATCTCTAACATAATCTACAGCACCAGGTTGAGTAAAACAGCTCACTAAAACCCTCCCTTTCTCTGGGTACAGCTGAGCAGAGCAAGACAAAGAGACTAGTTCTAACTCCAGTCCTTCCCAAGCCTTTGGGCATTCCTTCAGGTATTGTAAAAGGTAAGTGTCAGGTTGTAGTTCATATTCTTCAGGCGGCTCCTGTTGGAAAGATATCAAGTTTCATTTTTAATACAGAACCGTTTTAAGGAGTTGTGGAAGTTCAATCAACAAGACACACAACATATGACATCTATGAACAAGACCATTTTAAATTAAAGTGCTGGGATGCTTTAACAAGGAATTAGAAATACCCTAAAACTAGTTTTATACACAATCATTTTCAATTGTTCGTATCAAACGGAGTAGGTTTCTTTTGCTCTGAGACCCTAATTAGGAACACTTTCCACACTGACCTGTGATGAAGGTGAGTCCAGTTGCAGGCTAACTAACTTGCTTGTAGTTGGGGTAGTGATGGGTGAGCAGGTGGGTCCTTCTCGCACATTCAGCACTAGACGAACATCTGCAAACTTTACTTCATGTTTAGATTTCTGCAGGACTCTTTGCTGATCTGAGACAGAAAAAGGAGACATTGTAGGCCCTTTGTCTTGAAAGCATCCCCAGAGAGACTCAACAATAACAATGAGATGTAAAAATCAACACAAAAATAAAAGCATCCATAAAGAGACACGAAATAACCCAAACTAAATTAAAAACAACTACAAACTGACATGAAACAACCACAACGAGATGTAAGCCTAAAAAAGAGACTCAAAACAACAATGAAAAGATTGAAGCCTCTACAAAGAGAGAAAGCACAGAGCTGTTCAACAACCACAATCAAATAAAACCATCTTTGAACAGACAAAATAACTCAAACTAGATTTAAAACGACCCCAAGAGATGTAAGGCAAGGCAATACATGTAAGCACCCACAAAGAGAAACAAAACATCGAGAGACATATTAAAGCATAGAGACCCAAAACAACCACAAGGGGGTGCAAAACAACTACGAAGAGAAACCAAACACCTACAAATGGATGCAATATAAACTAGAGACACAACACCTAAACTAAAGACTAAAGTAGATAAGACAACTGCAAACAGACACACAACAACCACAAGGGCGTGCCAAACATTCACAAAGAGACACCACACGCCCATTAAAGAATGCAATATGAACTATGCAGAGAGGCAACACAACCCAAACTAGATTTAAAACAACTACAAACGGCCTTACAACGACCCCAAGAGATGGAAGCACCCACAAAGAGAAACAAAACATCGAGAGACATATTAAAGCATCTATAACCACAAGGGGGTGCACAACAACTAGAAAGAGACACTACACACCCAAACAAGGATGCAATATGAACTACAGAGGCAAAACAACCATTAAAGGATGCACCATTGCCAATAAAATAAAATAAAAATCAAGAAAGAGACACACAACATTGACAAGAGCTGCACAACAACTACAAAGAGACATCCAACATCAACAAAATGATGCAATATGAACTACAGAGAGACAACACAACCATTAAGGGATGTCAAATGACTACTACAATATAAGAAAAGAGACACATCAACCACAAGGGCTGCAAAACAACTACAAAGAGAAACCAAACCCCTACAAATGGATGCAATATAAACTACAGAGACAACACCTAAACTAAAGACTAAGATAAGACAACTGCAAATAGACACACAACAACCACAAGGGTGTGCCAAACATTCACAAAGAGACACCAAACGCGCATTAAAGAATGCAATAGGAACTATGCAGAGACAAAACAACCATAAAGGAATGCAACATGACTACATAGAGACAGAACCAGAAAGAGGGGCAAGCCAACTAGAAAGAGATTCAAAAACAGACGAGATACAAATCCACTAAAGACATGCAAAGTGACGAAGAGAAAAGCAAAACAACA